>NC_042958.1:24849956-24986472 GCF_901001165.1 Salmo trutta
AGTTCCCATGGTGCATTACTTTTGAACACATCCCTATGTAAATAACTGAGTGCCATTTGTGACACAGCCTTAGCACCTCCCTAATGGCACACCCAACACTTCTGAAATATGTATTTGGTTCTGAAGACAGGGACCAGTGGAAACTCAGAGATGGAGCGGCCTTGTCAGCAGCCAGAGTGATCGGCCAGCCTCCCTATTCTATTGTCTGAATATTTGATGATGTTAATCAGAAGAAAAACAGCACTAAGCACTTTGTTCCTTTCCGTTCTCCCAGCTGAACGAAGGAACACAGGCAGGCAGGCGGATGGGCAGGCAGGCAGGCAGGAGAAGGACCATGGTGGCTGGAAATAATAGATGGGGAAGTGATGAAATATTCACAGTGTGCTGTGTGATGACTGAGGTCACACAGATGGGATGGAAAGAAGTCCCAATACAGGGCCGACGTTCGGTAGGGCTGGGAGAAGGGTTAGGGGAATGGGTTTAGAATAGTTTGGGTTGAAATGACGTTTCTGCACTACATCCCACAATGCCAGTGAGGAAGATACCTTTTTAGATAGATGGCTTCATTGCCATGTTCTTTTCTCTCTGAAAGTGTCCAACTTTTTGATGGCGAGATGGATGTATAGACACTGTTGATGAGTTGAATAATGGATGGATGTATAGACACTGTAGATGGGTTGAATAATGGATGGATGGACGGATGTATAGACACTGTAGATGGGTTGAATAATGGATGGATGTATAGACACTGTAGATGGGTTGAATAATGGATGGATGTATAGACACTGTAGATGAGTTGAATAATGGATGGATGTATAGACACTGTAGATGGGTTGAATAATGGATGGATGGATGTATAGACACTGTAGATGGGTTGAATAATGGATGGATGTATAGACACTGTAGATGAGTTGAATAATGGATGGATGTATAGACACTGTAGATGGGTTGAATAATGGATGGATGGATGTATAGACACTGTAGATGGGTTGAATAATGGATGGATGTATAGACACTGTAGATGGGTTGAATGATAGATGGATGGATGGATGTATAGACACTGTAGATGGGTTGAATAATGGATGGATGTATAGACACTGTAGATGGGTTGAATAATGGATGGATGTATAGACACTGTAGATGGGTTGAATGATGGATGGATGGATGGATGGATGTATAGACACTGTAGATGGGTTGAATAATGGATGGATGTATAGACACTGTAGATTAGTTGAATAATGGATGGATGGATGTATAGACACTGTAGATGGGTTGAATGATAGATGGATGGATGTATAGACACTGTAGATGGGTTGAATAATGGATGGATGGATGTATAGACACTGTAGATGGGTTGAATGATAGATGGATGGATGTATAGACACTGTAGATGGGTTGAATAATGGATGGATGTATAGACACTGTAGATGGGTTGAATAATGGATGGATGTATAGACACTGTAGATGGGTTGAATAATGGATGGATGTATAGACACTGTAGATGGGTTGAATAATGGATGGATGGATGGATGGATGGATGGATGGATAGACACTGTAGATGGGTTGAATAATGGATGGATGTATACACACTGTAGATGGGTTGAATAATGGATGGATGGGGGGGTTGATGCACACAGAGACACCGTCCGGGACCGTATAAAGTTTGGGAGATAAGTAGGAGAGGAGGATTGGTGCATTCCCATTCATTAGATGTTAATGTCATGCAGACTAGGTGGCAGTCCCTCTCCTACTTCATCCTGACCACCACACACCATGCCTGAATCCCTCAGGTCCCATCTCACAGTTATACAAGCTGAAACATTGGCGCTCCCACACTTTCTTTTCCTCCCACACTTCCCTGTATGAAACATTTATGAATCCTCTGTGTGGCTAAGGGCACTGCAGTAGCGCTGGGACAGACCCAGTGCCTTTGGAGAACCAATCACTGATTCATTTATAAGGAAGGGAAAGTGTATGTTCAATGTACTATTTACTCTCCATGTCTTCGTGATTCTATACTGGGCTGTTTTAGGTCTAATGTTGATGTCCCACCTCAAAACATATCACAAGTAGATTGATGGGGATGGATAGAAGGATTGAGGTAGACAGAAGAGAGGGAGGTAGAGAGAGGCAGAGCTAAAGAGGCAGAAAGAGAGAGGGAGAACTAAGAGATTTAAGTGGCAGACAGCCCCAGAGTTCTAGGTACTCAATTGAATCCTGACTCGTACTAACCTGTTGCAGTAGCCTGTGATAGAAAAACTGCCACCATGTTATTACTCATGACCAGCACACCATATGCTCTCTGATGATGACGCTGTGTTCCAATTGGTCCAGGAATTCCCACGGAAACCCCATCGATTACGAGGCCATCAAATCGATCGCCCGTGGCAACCCGGGAAGTGGAATCTACTTGCGTGATTCGTTTTGAGGCCTAGATTGAATATGAATGGAATGGATGCACTGTTTGTGAGTTTTTGAGTTTCAAGTACGTTTCCATATAAAAACACCCATGGTTATAAAACCACAGTTGTGTCTCAAATGGCACCCTATTTCCTAAATTAGTGCACTACATTTGACCAGAGCACTATGGGCAATGGTCAAAAGTAGTGCATGATATGAAAATAGGTTGTCATTTCGAGTGCAGGATGTGAATACGGCCTTAGGAAAACAATCTTCTCAGCTGTTGGAGCCTCTGGGTGTGTTTTGTGCTTGTCTGGTTAAGGACTGACAAATAGACATAGTCTGTGTCCCGAATGGCGCCCTTTCCCCAATGTAGTGCACTACTTTTGACCAGAGCCTTATTGTAGCCCTAAAAGTAGTGCACTAAACAGGAAAGAGGGTGTCATTTGGGACACACCATACATGCATCGTTTCACAAGACACTTCAAAACAACAACATAACCCGATTTACTGTGGTTATTACTGCTTCCTGTGGTTACTTGATCCTGTTCTCCTCGCTGCTGCCTGACAGACAACACATATTGATATTGGATCAGGTCTCTAAATAAACTGGTTCATGTTTTTTCTCAACTTTCACCCTTTTAATTTGGATTGTTCAAAGAATGAGTCTTTGATGTCTCTATTCCCATTAAAATCTTCACTTCCTATCAGCGTAAAGGAAAGACGAGCAGTTTGAATGGAATCATGTCCTGAAAGGGATTATTGTGTTGAAGTTATCGACCTCAGTAGAGAAAATCATTCTTCATTAATCCTGAGAAATATTTCCATCTACAGGAATGTGGTTGCGTTTAAATGGTCCTTCAGAGAGAACAACAGAGAGAATTGGATAATGGTGTTCATTGTCTATGATTGGCTATGTACAGTACTATAGGCCTAAATGCAGTTTTATCTTTTTACACGTAACAACAATATAAACGCAACATGTAAAGTGTTGGTTCCATGTTTCATGAGCTGAAATAAAAAATCCCAGAAATGTTCCATTCGCCAAAAAGCTTATTTCTCTCAAATTTTGTGCATAAATTTGTTTACATCCCTGTTAGTGAGCATTTCTTATTTGCCAAGATAATCAAATCAATAAAATAAAATTGTATTTGTCATGTGCCGAATACAACCTTACTGTGAAATGCTTACTTACAAGCCCTTAACCAACAATGCAGTGAAGGAAATAGAGTTAAGAAAATATTTACTAAATAAAGTTAAAAAAAGTAACACAATAAAATAACGAGGCTATATACAGGGGGTACCGGTACCGAGTCAATGTGCTGGGGTACAGGTTAGTTAAGGTAATTGAGGTTATTTGAATATGTAGGTAGGGGTAAAGTGACTATGCATAAATAATAAACAGCGAGTAGCAGCAGTGTAAAATAAAGGGGGTGAGTGGTGGGGGGGGGTGTGTCAATGCAAATAGTCCGGGTGGCCAATTGATTAATTGTTCAGCAGTCTTATGGAAGCTGTTAAGGAGCCTTTTGGACCTAGACTTGGCGCTCCTGTACCGCTTGCCGTTTGGTAGCAGAGAGAACAGTCTATGACTTGGGTGACTGGAGTCTTTGACAATTCTTCCATCCACCTGACGGGTGTGGCATATTAAGGAGCTGACATTGAGCATGTTTGGGATGCTCTGGATTGACGTGGACGACAGGGTATTCCATTCCCCGCCAATATCCAGCTACTTCGCACAGCCATTAAAGAGGAATGGGACAACATTCCTCAGGCCACAATCATCAGCCTGATCAACTCTATGCGAAGGAGATGTCGTGCTGTATGAGGCAAATGGTGGTCATACCAGATACTGACTGGTTTTCTGATCCACGCCCCTACCTTATCTTTTTAAGGTATCTGTCACCAACAGATGCATATCTATATTCCCAGTCGTGAAATCCATAGATTAGGGCCTAATGAATTAATTTTGATTGACTGATTTTGTTATTTGAACTGTAACTCAATAAAATCTTTGAAATTGTTGCTTGTTGTGTTTATATTTTTGTTCGGTGTAGCTATTGGCTTCACCAGATGATTCGGAAAGCTTAGCATTAGCTAGCAGCCAAAACATGATGCTATCCAATTCTATATGCTTGTGTGTGTGTGTGTGTGTGTGTGTGTGTGTGTGTGTGTGTGTGTGTGTGTGTGCGTGCGTGCGTGCGTGCGTGCGTGCGTGCGTGCGTGTGTGCGTGCAAGGTTTGTCTCCATGTAGTTATGTTTTGGCCCAGAGCAGTGTAGAAAACAGGCTTTAGACAGGAAAGGGATTCACTTCAGTTAAATACCAACTGGAGCAATTTGTCCCTAAAATGAAGGGGACAGCCTGAAAGTTTGACCGCCCGTTTGCCAAAGCAATTAAATACCTTTCTGGATGAGAGTGTGTCCAATTCACTGCCTCAGACTAGGGGTGAGGGTAGGCTCTCTCTCTCTCTCTCTCTCTCACAGACAGACAGACAGACAGACAGACAGACAGACAGACAGACAGACAGACAGACAGACAGACAGACAGACAATGTTGTTATAGCACAAATTTCCCATACCACATATCATACATCATTAGTCATCCTAAAATTGACATTTGGATTGGGGGGAAACGTAATCTTGCCTCCGAGCAGGGGGGATGTATTTTCTCTGGTAATAAATATTTTAAGCAGGTGTACATGTGGTTAGACCACTTTAGTTCTGCTCTGTAATTGGAGGTGTAGCGGCTAGATTTACTGCCCGTTTTATCTTGTTTGCTGTCCTTCCCGTTAAGGTGCGAATTTAAGGAGAATTACTGCTGATCAATGTGGATTAGTGTAGTAGTCTAGCTCCTGTCTGGGCATCTCAGCACTGGTATTAGGTGTGTGCATGCCCATTCATTTTGGGCCTCTTCACCACTAGTATTACATGCCTATAGTGACAACAGGAGGGGGCTCAAAAGGCTTACTAGCTGACTAATGGCCACCGTTGTCTCATACTGTTACCCATGCTCACAAGCACAGCAGAGGCCTTGATGGATCTTTCTGTAGGTGCCAGTCTTCATGCCCAAGCTCTGGGTAGATCACAGGGATGTGTGGAGTGTCAGAGTGCTAGGTGCTTAACTGGAAGAGGAAGGGGGGAGTCGGTTGTCAAACCAGCCCCTCATCCCCTCTCCTCAGATACAGCGACCCCCCACTGCCCCTCCCTCACCCCCTTCCTGCCCATGCCAACCCCAGATCAAAGGGGAAGAACATGAAAGGCATCTGAGAGATTCGTTCTCAATATCCTCTTTCTCTCTCTCTCTCTAACTCCTCTCACTCTCTCCAACCTCCTCTCACCATCTTCCCCTGTATATCAACGGCTCACCCTCTCCCGTCTCTCTCACTGAGGACTAGTGAGATATCAATGGAGAGGCAGAGGGTGTGGGTGAGATAGACTCATGGGTTTATAGCTCCATTGTTGTTGCTCTCTGCAGGAAGAGAAGGCATTAATTCTCTCCAAGGAGGAGGGAGCTCCACACTTCCTCCTTCTCCACCTCCTCCACTCTCAGGTGAGGCTGCAGGCAGAGATCCACTTGGAATAAGCTTTTTGACCTCCAAAGTTCATTGTCAAGAAACTTTCTCTCCCTCTGAAAGCTCAAACGTGGCCGCCATGCTTCTCCACAATTAGCGAAGCTGTGGCGCCACTGAATGTTTCGGGATGCGTCTCTAAAACTTGGACCCTCTTTGGTGAACTTGCGGATCTTGACGTATAATGGCCAGAGATTTGAAAATTGAAAATCTGTCCACGTCCAAGTGGCCTTGTCGAATTGTCAGACAGGGAGAAGTGTTTGTCTGACGCAGTCAGTGCTGGCTGTCTCCTCTCTGGGTAAGGGTGTCCTCTCATACCCACACAGAGAGATGTAGGAGGGGAGAGGAAAGAGAGGAGAGAGTTTTTTGGAGGGACTCTATCTCACAATTTGGCAACCCTGCGCCCCTTTTGAGATTCTTGAGAAAACTCTTCAGACAAACAGAGCTCCAATAAGTGGTTTTAGATGGCTGATCTCAGAATACGGGTTTTGTCTAAGGAGTCTGCAATCTCCTCCCTGTCGGCTGGACTGCATCTCTGTGAAAGCCGCTCCCATGCATATTTTATTTCTGATTCTTTCTTTATTTCTCTCCTCTTACTAACTATTCATGGCTCCAGTCGATTTAGGGCAAAACGGGGCCTTTCACGAGCACATAAATATTGCATGATTGATAAATGCTGGTCCATTTGATTATGAGTGGGGTGATGTACGTATGTGTGTGGTGGTTAGCTAGCGCTGTGCGGTGCGTTGGAAAGGGCTCTGGAGTGGGTGGAGAGAGGAGGCAAGGCCCTGCAAAGTGCACATCATAAGTGGATGGGTATTTAAAAATGAATCATGTTTAGTGGAGGGAGGCCCGACAACACGAGTTTTTCACTCCCTCTAAATGCCTTCAAACGGCCAGCTGGCAAGTTTTTCAAGGAGTTGTACTAACTACTCCGACCCACAAATGAATGAGGGCTGATTACTTTGTCATTAATGATTCAAGTACAATTGAACTGTAAATACTGTATGTCTGGAGTGAAGGCCCATTCCCTCTCTACTCCTTGGCACATTGCGTCTCTAGTCCCATTGCAACTTGGTTTGAATTCGAACACTGTCACTACACATAGCGTTCAAAAGGTCTATCAACCTATGCGGGATAACTTAGTTCTTTAAATGGCTAAGGAAAGAAAACCGTTTAGGAACATGTACTCACCAATACTTCCTTGTCGGCTGGTTTAATATGTGCATATTGAACAAAAAAGCAGAAGAGCGCTGCCATAACACTACCACACGTATCACCGTGAAGCCTGGCAATAAACGGAACGTCAAGTAAATTCCACTTCAAAGTGTCTGATTTTAATATAAAAGGATTCTCATTTTGCAACAGGGTGCCTCTTTCATCACCCCCGATTGCTTCTCGCAAGTGCGTGTGTGGTGTGCATGTGTGTGTGTCGAGCGAATGTAGGAATGTGCAATAACCCCACAACTCTTTGGGTGTAATTTCTGCGTCTGAGACGAAAAGCGATTACAGTGAACTGTGCAGTGCGGAGGCCTAAATAACATCAGCGTGAAGCGTTTACACACCGAGTTAGTGTTTCTGTGATGACGAGCGTGTCGTGTCAGCATGACAGATAAGGAGGCTTTGGGAATAAATGCAATCTGCTTTAATTGTGTAAAGAGAACATGAGAGATGTCAGTGTGAGTTATGCTAATGATAAACCATACTGGAGCGCACACACACACACACACACATACTCATTCATACAGTACACACTGATAGACACACACACACACACACACACACACACACACACATACTCATTCATACAGTACACATTGATAGACACACACACACACACACACACACACACACACACACACACACACACACACACACACACACACATACGCATTCATACAGTACACACTGATAGACACACACACACACACACACATGGATACAGTAAGCATACACACACACACACACACACATACGCACACACACATACTGAATCAAATTCAAATAAGAAACAAAGCTCTGAAACGTGTTTGTATGCCGACTTACTTGCAAACAGGCAAGAAAATAAGCCAACACGTGCAAAAATACTTGAGCTATTTTAACCTACAGACAAATTCCAAGGAATTTACACAAAATCTGTTGTATTTGACCGTGTCTGATATTTCCTGTGTTATAGCTTTCCACATCCTTGCCCTATAGAAAAGATACTGCCTAAATCTTTGGCCAAAGCAAGGGGAGATTTACGTTGGTGTAGTGTAGATGCTATTGTTCAATAGCATTAGACTAGGATTGACATGAGCTCCTTGCTACAGCCTTCAGAGTGTAGGCTAAGTATAATACATGGGAGCGGGAGGCTAATCTTCTTATAAGAATTGGTTGATTAGCTGTAGTTGTGTGATGAACAGAACAGCCAAACACATCCCATTGAAAACCTCTTGGCAGAAGCAGCATCCAGCCTTCCAATCTACAATTCTCTTTCTTTCTCTCTCTCTCGTATCGATCATCTCTCGTCTCCTCTCTCTCTGTCTCTGACACTCTCTGTCGCGATCTCTATTCTAGTTTTTCTCTGTCTCTCTCTTTTTCTCTATCTTTATCTCTCTATTTCTGGCTATTTCTCCCTCTCTGTCTCTCTCGCTCTCCCTGTCTCAATTTCTATTCTCTCTTCTCGTTCTCTGCCATAGCTCCAACAGACCAGTGCTGACTGGCAGGGAGTCAGGCATCTCTGAGCATGCCAGTTTTCCTTCCTTATCCTCACAACCAAATATGTTTGTGCGTTTGCCAGTGTAGGCTCCTCAGAGGAGGAAGGGGAGGACCTATTTTTATGACGAAGTCATAAAAATAGTGAAACATTAAAAAGGCTATCTTTTTAAATAAAACTATACTAAATATATTCACGTCACCAAATAATTGATGATAACACACTATTTTGCAATGAAGGTCTACAGTAGCCTCAACAGCGTTCTGTAGGGTAGCACCATGGTGTAGCCGGAGGACAGCTACAATATACAAAGCAAAAAACGGTTTTTATACATTTTTGCAAATTTATTACAAATAAAAAACTGATCACATTTACATATACTATCATTCAAAAGTTCTGGGGTCACTTAGAAATGTCCTTGTTTTCCATGAAAACATACATGAAATGAGTTACAAAAGGAATAGGAATTATAGTCAAGACGTTGACAAGTTTATAAATAACAATTTTTAATTGAAATCATAATTGTGTCTTTCCAACTTTACTTTCATCAAAGAATCCTCCATTTGCAGCAGTTACAGCCTTGCAGACCTTTGGCATTCTAGTTGTCAATTTGTTGAGGTAATCTGAAGATATTTCACCCCATGCTTCCTGAAGCACCTCCCACAAGTTGGATTCGCTTGATGGGTACTTCTTACATACCATATGGTCAAGCTGCTCCCACAACAGCTCAATAGGGTTGAGATCTGGTGACTGTGCTGGCCACTCCATTATAGACAGAATACCAGCTGACTGCTTCTTCCCTAAATAGTTATTGCATAGTTTGGAGCTGTGCTTTGGGTCATTGTCCTGTTGTAGGAGGAAATTGGCTCAAATTAAGCGCCGTCCACATGGTATGGCAAGGCGTTGCAAAATGGAGTGATAGCCTTCCTTCTTCAAGATCCCTTTTACCCTGTACAAATCTCCCACTTTACCACAACCAAAGCACCCCCAGACCATCACATTGCCTCCACCATGCTTGACAAATGGCGTCAAGCACTCCTCCAGCATCTTTTCATTTTTTCTGCATCTCATGAATGCTCTTCTTTGTGATCCGAACACCTCAAATTTAGATTTGTCAGTCCATAACACTTTTTTTCAATCTTCCTCTGTCCATTGTCTGTGTTATTTTGGCCATCTTAATCGTTTCTTTTTATTGACCAGTCTAAGGCCAGCATCCCGGAGTTGCCTCTTCACTGTTTTTTTTGTTTCACCTTTATTTAACCAGGTAGGCAAGTTGAGAACAAGTTCTCATTTACAATTGCGACCTGGCCAAGATAAAGCAAAGCAGTTCGACAACATACAACAACACAGAGTTACACATGGAGTAAACAACATACAGTCAATAATACAGTAGAAAAAAAATAAATAAGACTATATACAATGTGAGCAAATGATGTGAGATAAGGGAGGTAAGAGCAAAAAAAAAATGCCATGGTGGCAAAATAAATAAAGTATAGCAAGAAAAACAATGGAATGGTAGATTTGTAGTTTGAAGAAAGTTCAAAGTTCAAATATAAATAATATGGTGCAAAGGAGCAAAATAAATAAATACAGTAGGGGAAGAGGTAGTAGTTTGGGCTAAATTATAGATGGGCTATGTACAGGTGCAGTGATCTGTGAGCTGCTCTGACAGCTGGTGCTTAAAGCTAGTGAGGGAGATAAGTGTTTCCAATTTCAGAGATTTTTGTAGTTCGTTCCAGTCGTTGGCAGCAGAGAACTGGAAGGAGAGACGACCAAAGGAGGAGTTGGCTTTAGGGGTGACCAGAGATATATACCTGCTGGAGCGCGTGCTACAGGTGGGTGCTGCTATGGTGACCAGTGAGCGGAGATAAGGGGGGACTTTACCTAGCAGGGTCTTGTAGATGACCTGGAGCCAATGTGTTTGGCGACGATTATGAAGTGAAGGCCAGCCAACGAGAGCATACAGATCGCAGTGGTGGGTTGTATATGGGGCTTTGGTGACAAAACGGATGGCACTGTGATAGACTGCATCCAGCTTGTTGAGTAGGGTATTGGAGGCTATTTTGTAAAGGACATCGCCGAAGTCGAGGATTGGTAGGATGGTCAGTTTTACGAGGGTATGTTTGGCAGCATGAGTGAAGGATGCTTTGTTGCGAAATAGGAAGCCAATTCTAGATTTCACTTTGGATTGGAGATGATTGATGTGAGTCTGGAAGGAGAGTTTACAGTCTAACCAGACACCTAGGTATTTGTAGTTGTCCACAAATTCTAAGTTAGAACCCTCCAGAGAAGTTATGCTGGATGGGCGGGCAGGTGCAGGCAGCGATCAGTTGAAGAGTATGCATTTAGTTTTACTTGTGTTTAGGAGCAGTTGGAGGCCACGGAAGGAGAGTTGAATGGCATTGAAGCTCGTCTGGAGGGTTGTTAACACAGTGTCCAAAGAAGGGCCAGAAGTATACAGAATGGTGTCGTCTGCGTAGAGGTGGATCAGAGATTCACCAGCAGCAAGAGCGACATCATTTATGTATACAGAGAAAAGAGTTGGCCCAAGAATTGAACCCTGTGGTACCCCCATAGAGACTGCCAGAGGTCCAGACAGTAGGCCCTCCGATTTGACACACTGAACTCTGTCAGAGAAGTAGTTGGTGAACCAGGCGACGCAATTGTTTGAGAAACCAAGGCTACTAAGTCTGCTGATGAGGATGTGGTGATTAACAGAGTCAAAAGCTTTGGCCAGGTCAATGAATACGGCAGCACAGTATTGTTTCTTATCGATGGCGGTTACGATGTCGTTTAGGACCTTGAGCGTGGCTGAGGTGCACCCATGACCAGCTCTGAAACCAGATTGCATAGCGGAGAGGGTGCGGTGGGATTCGAAATAGTCGGTAATCTGTTTGTTGACTTGGCTTTCGAAGACCTTAGAAAGGCAGGGTAGGATGGATATAGGTCTGTAGCAATTTGGGTCAAGAGTGTCACCTCCTTTGAAGAGGGGGATGACAGCAGCTGCTTTCCAATCTATGGGAATCTCAGACGACACGAAAGAGAGGTTGAACAGGCTAGTAATAGGGGTTGCAATAATTTCGGCAGATAATTTTAGAAAGAAAGGGTCCAGATTGTCAAGCCCAGCTGATTTGTAGGGGTCCAGATTTTGCAGCTCTTTCAGAACATCAGCTGAATGGATTTGGGAGAAGGAGAAATGGGGGAGGTTTGGGCGAGTAGCTGTGGGGGGTGCAGTGCTGTTGAATGCAGTAGGGGTAGTTAGGTGGAAAGCATGGCCAGCCGTAGAAAAATGCTTATTGAAATTCTCAATTATAGTGGGCTTATCGGTGGTGACAGAGTTTCCTATCCTCAGTGCAGTGGGCAGTTGGGAGGAGGTGTTCTTATTCTCCATGGACTTTACAATGTCCCAGAACTTTTTAGAGTTGGAGTTGCACGAAGCAAATTTTTGTTTGAAAAAGCTAGCCTTGGCGTTTCTAACTGCCTGTGTGTATTGGTTTCTAACTTCCCTAAAAAGTTGCATATCGCGGGGGCAGTTCGATGCTAATGCAGAACGCCACAGGATATTTTTGTGTTGGTTAAGGGCAGTCAGGTCTGGGGAGAACCAAGGGCTATATCTGTTCCTGGTTCTAAATTTCTTGAAAGGGGCATGCTTATTTAAGATGGAGAGGAAGACATTTTTAAAATATAACCAGGCATCCTCTACTGACGGGATGAGGTCAATATCCTTCCAGGATACCAGGGCCAGGTCGATTAGAAAGGCTTGCTCGTTGAAATGTTTCAGGGAGCGTTTGACAGTGATGAGTGGAGGTCGTTTGACCGCTGACCCATTACGGGTGCAGGCAATGAGGCAGTGATCGCTGAGATCTTGGTTGAAAACAGCAGAGGTGTAATTAGAGGGCACATTGGTTAGGATGATATCTATGAGGGTGCCAGAGTTTGCGGCTTTGGGGTTGTACCTGGTGGGTTCATTAATAATTTGTGTGAGATTGAGGGCATCAAGCTTGGATTGTAGAATGGCTGGGGTGTTAAGCATGTCCCAGTTTAGGTCGCCTAGTAGCACGAGCTCTGAAGATAGATGGGGGGCAATCAGTTCACATATGGTGTCCAGAGCACAGCTAGGGGCCGAGGGGGGTCTATAGCAGGCGGCAACGGTGAGAGACTTGTTTTTGGAGAGATGGATTTTTAGAAGTAGAAGTTCAAATTGTTTGGGGACAGACCTGGATAGCAGGACAGAACTCTGCAGGCTATCTCTGCAGTAGATTGCAACACCGCCCCCTTTGGTCGTTCTATCTTGTCTGAAAACGTTGTAGTTAGGGATGATGATTTCACAGTTTTTGGTGGACTTCCTAAGCCAAGATTCAGACACAGCTAGGACATCCGGGTTGGCAGAGTGTGCTAAAGCAGTGAATAAAACAAACTTAGGGAGGAGGCTTCTAATGTTAACATGCATGAAACCAAGGCTATTACGGTTACAGAAGTCATCAAAAGAGAGCGCCTGGGGAGTAGGAGTGGAGCCAGGCACTGCAGGGCCTGGATTCACCTCTACATCCCCAGAGGAGCAGAGAAGAATAAGTATGAGGGTACGGCTAAAAGCTATAAGAATTGGTCGTCTGTGACATCCAGAATAGAGAGAAAAAGGAGCAGGTTTCTGGGGGCGATAAAATAGCTTCAAGGTATAATGTACAGACAAAGGTATGGTGGGATGTGAGTACAGAGGAGGTAAACCTAGGCATTTAGTGATTATGAGAGAGATATTGTCTCTAGAAACATCATTGAAACCAGAAGATGTCATAGCATGTGTGGGTGGAGGAACTGAGAGGTTGGATAAGGTATAATGAGCAAGGCTAGAGGCTCTACAGTGAAATAAGCCAATAAACACTAACCAGAACAGCAATGGACAAGGCATATTGACATTAAGGAGAGGCATGCTTAGCCGAGTGATCAGAGGGTCCAGTGAGATTCAGACAGCTAGCCGGGCCATAGGTAGCAAGCTGGTGGAAGATGGGAGGGAGGTCTGTTTTTAGCCACCTCGTGCGTTTCCGTCTGTGGGTTAGTGGGGTTCCGTGTGGAAGGGGGGACCTGTCCAAGTTGGCAAAATAGTTAGTTATAGTGGCCCAAGAAAAGTGTCCGATAGACCTATTCAGATCGCAGCCGAAAAGACAGCTAACGATTAGCCGGCCGCAGATGGGCGATCAGGTTACGTCGCGACGGAGGGGCCAGTTGGATAACTCCCTCGGGCAGATAACATCGGTGGTCCAGTCGTGAAGACCCGATGGGGCTCCGCATCGGCAGTAAAACGGGTCAGGATAGGTGAGTTGTAGCCCAGGAGACACTTCAGCTGGCTAGCTCAGGAACAGCCCACGAGTGGCTGACGGAACTCCTCAGCTGGCTAGCTGGCCAGCTCCGCAATAATGTGTGTTAATTCTGTTACCGACGTTGCCAATAGTCACTCAGGTAGCAGCTAGTTAGCTGCAAGATCCAGGTGTAAATGTCCAGAGCCTGCGGTAGAAATCGGGGAAAGGAGAGAGAATAGGTCCGATATGCTCTGGTCTGAGTCGCGCTGTACAAAAACTGGCGATAGCTTTTCGAGCTAATGGACAGCTGAGGACGGCTAACCGTGGCTAGCTGAACTTCAACGTTAGCCAGTGAAAATGGCTAACCTCTGGCTAGCTTCTGTTGTGGAATTCAGATGAGGTAAATAATACTTTTTTTTTGTTTGTTTGTTTTTAAAATTGGTGAGGCGGGTTGCAGGAGAGGGAAACAAAGAGTGAGATTTTTATTTTTTTTTTACTTTCATTTAGCTAGTGAATGCAGTTAGCCATTTCTTTTTGTTGTACTTTTAACCCTTTTTCTCCCCATTTTCGTGATAGTCTTGTCCCAATGCTGCAACTCCCGTACGGACTCGGGATAGGTGAAGGTCGTGAGCCACGCATCCTCTGCATTGCCGCAATGCTTCTTGACACACTGCTTGCTTAACCCGGAAGCCAGCCGTACCAATGTGTCAGAAAAAACACTGTACATCAGGCGCCCGGCCTGCCACATGGAGTTGCTAGAGTGCAATGGGACAAGGAAATCCCGGCCGGCCAAACCCTCCCCTAACCCGGACGATGCAGAGCCAATTGTGCGTCGCCTCATGGGTGTCATGGCCAGCTGTGACACAACCTGGGATCGAACCCTGGGCTGTAGTGACCCCTCAAGCACTGTGATGTGGTGCCTTAGACCGCTGCGCCACTCAGGAGGCCCTCAGCTAGCTAGTATAATCAATCACCCAGCTCAAACAAAGAGGGATGCTATGTTACCTAGCAGGCAATGGCTATCCAACACTGGATATCCATAGCCAAGTCAAGGTAAGCTTTTGGTTTTATTAATTTAGTGCCACCGGGGCCCGCTGGTGTAACTACTTGCTAACTGTACACAGAACTGCATGATTGTAGAGGGTTTACTAACGTGTTAGTTCTAGAACCTATGTTTGCCTTCACGTTAGCTAATATGGTGACAACGATGTAGGCTTTTGTGTAGAAGTTAGTGGTTATGATATGAAGGTTTGGCTTGGAAAGTTTTTTTTGCCTAGTCACAGACAGCTGATGCGTTGTGCGCTGAGGTCCACAAGCGAAGGGAAAAGGTGAGAGGGAGTAGATGCGAGAAGGAATCATCCAACGATCAAAGGACTCATGCTCTTTGTATGTGGCTGCTGTGAAAGCAATGGTGTGCCGACATGGCCATACTCGTATTCTTAATCGTATCGTAAATTGACAGTTGATAGTCGGAAAAAACTGAATTGTTTTAATATGCCTAAATAGATGTTGGCAAAATACCTCCCTGCATGTTCTCCCTGAAAGAAAATAGGAGAAGTGCACAGAGAGGTGTGTGTGTGTATGTGTGTGTGTGTGTGTATGTGTCTGTGTGTCCTCAATTTGAAGCAGTCAGCCAAGTTTGCTATCACTCAGTCAGAATGTACATTCGTTTAATATTTTTTCCTTACCCCTCTCGTTAGATATTATGCACACTGACAGCTTGATAGCAGACGTCCTTGCCATGTGATTTGTCATAGTAGCAGGCAGTAGCAATCTAAATGGTCAGACGGAAAACATGCGGGGAAAAGTAACCGGGTGAAATTTTGAAGCGACTGAACAGAGACATACAGCTTCACTCAGGATCAACGTACAGCCCGCCCTTTTCTTTACAGACAGGCAAACTAGCCAGTTGAGTTATTTAGACTGCACGTAACTGACTCAAAGACAGCACAATATGGTTTAGAAACTCTGTGACTGACTGACATGAGAAAGATGCTTTTTTTCACAGTTAATTACAAAAAATACTCTGATTATAATCATATCCAGGAAATTGCCCATATCTGTTAGGATACTCGTTTTGTTCCGACTACTCGGCACACCCCTACATGAAAGTGAATTGTGTTAGCATGTGATCATTCCACCGATTCTGTTGAAAAACATTTCTTAAATGGAAGCAAATGGAGCGAAACGGGCACACACATAGCTGAATTTGTCCAATAGAAACTCTTGTATGTAACTGTTGGACTAATGATTAAACCCTAGATCAGCTCGATGCAGGCAAGATTGCTCTATCGAATGTGTCAATGTCTGTCACCTTGATTACTGAAATGTCTCTTGATCTGTGCACCTATGTTATAATCTTTCATTCATAGGCTAGGTTGTAACAACCTCATGATGGTATAGGGAAAAATGTTGTATCATGTAGTAGCCTAAACCTGTCGACGTTACATTGAACTGGGTGAATAGAATATGAATGACAGTCATCCAATATGCTGTAATAGAAATAAGGCCATGCTCATAAAAATATAATTGTCCTCCCTCATCTTAAATAGCACAAACCGCCACTGGTGCTTGCGTGTGTGTGTGTGTGTGTGTGTGTGTGTGCGCGTGCGCGTCCATGTGTTCATGTTTGAGTGTGTGACAGAGACAGAAAAGGGAAACAGAAATGTTGAAACTTCATTACTGTTCGCAAAACAATGTCCATTACAGGCTAGAACATTTTACAATGCAAGAAGATACTGTTAGCTTCCAGCTTTGTAGACTAACTTTCCTTGCTAGTTTACAGCTGAAGCCAACATCATTCCCCGCCCGTACGTTGTTTGTGACAATATTCAAACCATAACGCAAAATATACTAATTTCAAAGATGATTGCCACCAAAACCTTATTAATTCACTTAATCGTTCTCCCCCAAAGATGATGTATTGCCTCAGTGAACTGACTCTGTGTGTATAGGGCTCTGACGTGCTGCCCCCCCCCTTCTTTCTTCATGAAATATGTCATTACTGGTTAAAGAGAGACAGCGCACTTTTATAAAATAAGCTACTTCTATGCAAATGTTGTTGATCAGTATAATACAATAACTCTCACATGGAAAGGAAATAGATTGTTTACCATCTGTAGCCCCAAGAAATCAGCCAAATCAAGCTCAATAACTCAGTGCATGCACACTCTCGTATTCCATATGCATTCACCTGTATTGTGAATAGGCCTAAGCTACATTTTGATGTGCCCAGTTTATCAATAGACTAAAGATCTACCATTTAAATATATACAGTACCAGTCAAAAGTTTGGACACACCTACTCATTAAAGAGTTTTTCTTTATTTTTTACTATTTTCTTCATTGTAGAGTAATAGTGAAGAAATCAACACTATGAAATAATACATAAATAGAAGTGTTAAACAAGTTAAAATATATTTTATAGATTCTTCAAAGGAGCCACCCTTTGCCTTGATGACAGCTTTGCACATTATAGGCATTCTCTCAACCAGCTTCATGGGGTAGTCACCGGGAATGCATTTCAGTTAACAGGTGTGACTTGTAAAAAGTTAATTTGTGGAATTTCTTTCCTTAATGCATTTGAGCCAATCAGTGGTGTTGTGACAAGGTAGGGTTGGTATACAGAAGATAACCCTATATGGTAAAATACCAAGTCGATATTATGGCAAGAACAGCTCATATAAGCAAAGAGAATCGACAGTCCATCATTGCTTTAAGACATGAAGGTCAGTCAATCAGGAACAAGATCTTTTAAAGTTTCTTCAAGTGCAGTCGCAGAAACCATCAAGAGCTATAATGAAACTGGCTCTCATGAGGACCGCCACAGGAAAGGAAGACCCAGAGTTACCTCTGATGCAGATGATAAATTCATTACAGTTACCAGCCTTAGAAATCACAAAGTTCAAGTAACACACACATCCCAACATTAACTGTTTAGAGGAGACTGCATGAATCAGGCCTTCATGGTCAAATTGCTGCAAATAAACCACTACTAAAGGACACTAATAATAAGAAGAGACTTGCTTGGGCCAAGAAACACGAGCAATGGACATTATACCGGTGGAAATCTGTCCTTTGGTCTGATGAGTCCAAATTTGAGATTTTTGGTTCCAACCATTGTGTCTTTGTGAGACGCAGAGCAGATGAACGGATGATCTCCGCATGTGTGGTTCCCACCGTGAAACATGGAGGAGGAGGTGTGATGGTGTGGGGTTGCTTTGCTGGTGACACTGTTAGTGATTTATTTAGAATTCAAGGCACACTTAACCAGCATGGCTACCAGAGCATTCTGCAGTGATATGCCATCCCAGCTGGGTGGCGCTTAGTGGGACTATCATTTGTTTTTCAACATGACAATGACCCAAAACACACCTCCAGGCTGTGTAAGGGCTATTTGGCCAAGAAGGAGAGTGATGGAGTGCTGCATCAGATGATCTGGTCTCCACAATCACCTGACCTACACCCAATTGAGATGGTTTGGGATGAGTTGGACCACAGAGTGAAGGAAAAGCAGCCAACAAGTACTCAGCATATGTGGGAACTCTTTCAAGACTGTTGCATTCCAGGTGAAGCTGGTTGAGAGAATGCCAAGACTGTGCAAAACTGTCATCAAGGCAATGGGTGGCTACTTTGTAGAATGTAAAATCTAAAATAAATGTTGGTATGTTTAACACTTATTTTTGGTTACTACAGGATTCCATATATGTTATTTCACAGTTTTGATGTCTTCACTATTATTCTACAATGTAGAAAATTGTAAAAATAAAGAATAACCCATAGAATGACTAGGTGTGTCCAAACTTTTGACTGGTACTGTATACACGTCACGACTTCCGCCAAAGTCGGGTCCTCTCTTTGTTCGAGCGGCGCTTGGCGGTCGGCGTCGCCATCGTCAATCCACTTTTCATTTTCCATTTGTTTTGTCTTGTGTTTCCACACACCTGGTTTCAATTCCCTCATTTACTTGTTGTGTATTTAACCCTCTGTTCCCCCCATGTCTTTGTTTGGGATTGTTTATTGTAGTGCTTGTGCACGTTCCCCGTGAGCGCACAACGGGTTATTTTGTGCCCATTTATCTTGTTGTTCTGAATGCCGTTGGTTTTGCTTAATAAATCTCTGGTTATTACCCAGTTCTGCTCTCCTGCGCCTGACTTCTCTGCCGCCAATTACGCACCCTGCTACAACACAGTTGAAGTCGGAAGTTTACATACACCTTAGCCAAATACATTTTAACTCCTTTTTTTCACAATTCCTGACATTTAATCCGCATAAAAATTCCTTGTCTTAGGTCAGTTAGGATCACCACTTTATTTTAAGAATGTGAAATGTAAGAATAATAGTAGTGGGGATGATTTATTTCAAATTGTATTTCTTTCATCACTTTCCCATTGGGTCAGACGTTCACATACACTCAATTAGTATTTGGTAGCATTGCCTTTAAATTGTTTAACTTGGGTCAAACATTTCAGGTAGCCTTCCACAAGCTTCCCACAATAAGTTGGGTGAATTTTGGCCCATTCCTCCTGACAGATCTGGTGTAACTGAGTCAAGTTTGTAGGCCTCCTTGCTCGCACACACTTTTTCAGTTCTGCCCACAAATATTCTGTGGGATTGAGGTCAAGGCTTTGTGATGGCCACTCGAATACCTTGACTTTGTTGTCCTTAAGCCATTTTGCCACAACTTTGGAAGTATGCTTGGGGTCATTGTCCATTTGGAAGACCCATTTGTGACCAAGCTTTAACTTCCTGACTGATGTCTTGAGATGGTGCTTCAATATATCCACACAATTTTCCTGCCTCATGATGCCATCTATTTTGTGAAGTGCACCAGTCCCTCCTGCAGCAAAGCATCCCCACAACATGATGCTGCCACCCCCGTGCTTCATGGTTGGGATGTTGTTCTTCGGCTTGCAAGCCTCCCCCTTTTTTCTCCAAACATAACAATGGTCATTATGGCAAAACAGTTCTATTTTTGTTTCATCAGACCAAAGGACATTTCTCCAAAAAGTACGATCTTTGTCCCCATGTGCAGTTGCAAACCGTAGTCTGGCTTTTTTAAGACTGTTTTGGAGCAGTGGCTTCTTCCTTGCTGAGCTGCCTTTCAGATTATGTCGATATAGGACTGTTTTTACTGTGGATAAAGATACTTTTGTACCTGTTTCCTCCAGCATCTTCACAAGGTCCTTTGCTGTTGTTCTGGGATTTATTTGCACTTTTTGCACCAAGGTACGTTCATTTCTAGGAGACAGAACGCGTCTCCTTCCTGAGCGGTATGACGGCTGTGTGGTCCGATGGTGTTTATACTTGCGTTCTATTGTTTGTACAGATGAACGTGGTACCTTCAGGCGTTTGGAAATTGGCTGATTTCTTTAGATTTTCCCATGATGTCAAGCAAAGAGGCACTGAGCATGAAGGTAGACCTTGAAATACATCCACAGGTACACCTCCAATTGACTCAAATTATGTCAATTAACCTATCAGAAGCAATGACATAATTTTCTGGAATTTTCCAAGCTGCTTCAAGGCACAGTCAACTTAGTGTATGTAAACTTCTGACCCACTGGAATTGTGATACAGTGAATTATAAGTGAAATAATTTGTCTGTAAACAATTGTTGGAAAAATTACTTGTCATGCACAAAGTAGATGTCCTAACCAACTTCCCAAAACTGTAGTTTGTTAACAAGATATTTGTGGAGTGGTTGAAAAACGAGTTTTAATGACTGAAACCTAAGTGTATGTAAACTTCTGACTTCAACTGTATATCTGTTTTTTTTAAGTAGCTATCAGCAAAGTCAGTTGAGGTAAGGGGGGAAAAAAGTAGTGTGAGTGTTAGTTCACGAAGGGTCGGGGTGCGAGGGGGGTGCTGTGGGATTATTTAAGATTATTTTTGAAGAGGTAGGGTTTCAGATGTTTTCGGGAAGATGGGTAGGGACTCTGCTGTCCTAGCTTCAAGGGGAAGCTGGTTCCACCATTGTATGATTGTATAATTTATGAATTAGTGCATACATGGCTGTCTCTGAAAAATGTTGACGTACATTTTTTTTAAGGTAATGATAATGATCTCAAAAGATGCCCAATGATTGAACATAGCAATAGCTGCATTTATCTGTCTGGATCAAGTGCCATTCTTTGACTTTGGCTAATATGCTTTCTTGTTTTCCTCTGGTATCGTGATGGCATCGTGATACCAAACTGGTACCAGTATCGAAGTCGAAATTCTGTTATCGTGACAACCCTACTCAGTATAAGCCATGCTTGTGAGTTGAGCCTTGTTGTCTTGGGCATAGTGTGTTGGCTAGGTCACTGTGGCGATGGTCTGTGTGTGAGGATGCGGTAATAATGGAATGTAGATGCTCTTTGTGCTCTGCCTCTCTGCCCAGTAACCAGGAATACATGGCAACACAGCACCGTTATGGAAATAGGACAGCTGCTCACTGAGTGGATGGACATGGGTAGTCAACTAGCAGTACTGTAAGTGGAAAGGTGTGTGTGTGCATATGTGTTTACATATGCTAGTGAGTTAGCATACGTTTGTGTTTTTTTTTGTTGAGGTGTGTGCATCAGCTTCTCTCTCTTTCTCTCGCTCTCTCCTTATCTAACCTATCCTCTCTCTCCTTATTTAACCTATTTTCTCTCTCCCCTCTCCCTCCAGCTGGTGGCAGTGTATGAGGAGCAGGACCCTCACCATGGAGGCGATGGCACCAGTGCCAGCTCAACGGGCACACAGAGCCCTGAGCCCTTCACTGCCGTCGCAGAGCTCAACTCCAGCAACATGTCCGCCTTCCAGCCCTACCAGACCAGCAGCGAGATAGAGGTCACCCCCTCCGCCCTGCGCAGCAGTAAGTGTCAGACTAGTAGTACTTTAGTTTGCCACTTGGCCATTAAGTGCTCTAGTGCGTCACAGCTATTGAAAACATGTATCTGTAAGAAAGAAGAGAGGAAACAGACTCTTGACCAATCAGCCCTGAATAAATCTGTTTTTATATAGTTTAGTGAAGTTTTTTAAGACTCAGTTAGAGTTGTGTCCAGGGAGTGGCTTTGCGGTGAGCGAGATAGGCAGGTGGTATCGTCCAGGGGACTGTAGCTGCACCATCCACTCAATCATGCATGATGATGGGGGAGAAACACACCGGGTCTCTGATTAACACTGACAGCTGAACCTGGGGGTCAACACACACACACACACACACACACACACACACACACACACACACACACACACACACACACACACACACAGAGGCACAGAGGCACAGACACCCAGTACCATAAAGTTTGCCTCCATCCCTCCCTAAGTCCATCCCTCAACTCCACCCTTTCCTACACGTTGGACTTAGATACATGGCACGCTGCTCAAGTTTTTGGGGCTTGCCTGTTTTGCATGTTATTTTGGCATTAAAGGTGTCACATATCATTGCAAACAATGTAAAAAATATATAATTAATTGAGTTAATAAAGCCTCATACAAACATGGGCTCTTTTTAGTTTTCTTGAGTAAGGCAGTTCCAAAATGCAGGTGTTTCAGCCAAGCTCAGGGCTTTCTGTGGTGGTGAGCGGGCCAGCAGAAAAAACAAGCATTGCGCCATGATTAGCTCAGTGTTCTGTCACTCTTGGGGACCTTACGTAATCGCCAAGCTTAATTCCTTAGAAAGGGTGGACATCCAACATTTCAGCCCTTTAGGTCCTGCCATATAGTTATATTTCAAGTGCCCTTGTAAGAAGGCTCAAGGTCGATGGCCACAGAAATTACATCAAGTTACATTATATGTACAGTAGCTTTGATTGGACTGATCATGTTAACATCTCACTTTCACAATCTTAGCTAGCAGTCATCATCATGAATCAAGTCTACTGGCAAATCCTTTTTAATCCTTGTCATATGAAGAGAAATAATGAAGAGAAATGATAGATAAAACATATCGGTGCTCATCGGCCATTGGACATAAACATTACACAACTATTTGGAGATTGCAAATTCAACAATGAGTGGTTTGTAAGGAATCGGTGACAGTGGCTAACTGCAAGCATTGGAACTGGGAAGTCGGGAATAAACAGCTCAAACTGGGAAAATACGCTTTGAAAGGTCGTTCAACTCAGAATCGTAAATCTGGCATCTCTCTATTTGATGAGAAAATTTGCCCATGAAGGACCGCCGCGCCACTTTCCTGTTCAAGCACATCACAACAACGTGAGTCCAAAAATGTCTTGTGCTGCTTCATAAATGATGTAGGATGCCAGAGAGATATGTATCCTGTAGCTAAGAAAGTAATATTGAGTGTATGTTGTGTGGTAACCTGTTAGTAGCCAATGTGCCTGACCCAGATAATTTGGACTGTTTTCATCAACGCGGTATTGTAAACGCATCGTTCCTGGCCAGTGTGTGCTTGTTCACTAACTTTGTTGTTCAGCTTTGACAGTGCTACTGATAGTAGTGTTGGCCCTTGGCTTGCTCGTGCAAATTCAGGACACACAACATTCTATAATATAATTGTGTTATTTGACATGTCACATTAAAAGCTTATGTAACGCGTCAAATAGTGTTATATGACGTGTATCCTTTTTGACACACAAAGACCCAAACGGTGTTCAATGTGCCTCACCCTAATAATTTGGTCTATTTTCACCACTTAATTTTGCCTACTGTTCTAACTTGGTGGTGCATATGTAGCCTATAACCTGTTTTAGAGAAATGTAATCATTGAATATTGTAGGAGCTTTCATTGTCTGTTTATATGCCCCCTTTATTTATCCTACAATTCTGACTTGTTGTACAGGGAGTACACTGTAAGAACGGCCCTTGTTCTGAATTCTGTCACTGTACATTTCAAAAGTACTGAACAAATAGTTATATTGACTACGTCCGTCCTAGCTCGCTCATTAATGTCTTAATCGGAGTTACAGATTGCCCCTTATGCCATAGTTTGTACATCTCAATTGTCAGTAGAAACCACATTTGTTTAAGCAAATCAGACATATCAGCTATGTTTTTTTTAAAGGCAGTGAATGAGGCTGAATGAACTGTTTCGCTGCCAGACAAGTCTCCGTTGAAAGCCAGGTGTAGCAGTGTTAAGGTGTTGGGAATGCTGTTGGGACTCTGCTGTTGTGACAGCTTTATGTAGGCCCTAACAGTTGGTGGGCACCGTTTGTCACCGTTATAGTGCAATTAATGTGTTATTTAGTGTTGTATAGTGGCTTTGCTGGCTTGCATCCCCCATTTTTTTGTTTTTCCCCACCAAGATTTACATGCTAAAATCACCACTGATTGTAACAGAGAAAAGTGAAATAACAATAGGAAAGGAATCAGCATGTGTTTGCAGACAGATATCTTCATAGAAACATGGTCTATCGCTCTCTCCCTCCTTTTTTCCCAACAAACACAAACCTCAGACAAACATAAACCTCAAACGCAAACCTCAAACAGACACAAACACAAACCTTAAACAGACACCAACACAAACCTCAATCAGACACAAACACAAACCTCAATCAGACACAAACACAAACCTCAGACAGACACCAACACAAACCTCAGACAGACACCAACACAAACCTCAGACAGACACCAACACAAACCTCAGACAGACACCAACACAAACCTCAGACAGACACCAACATAACAGATGCCTCTCATGTTACTGGGTCTCTCCTTTGAACCAGTGATGTGGTGTTATTGTTGCTTCCACAATGCTATCTCACAGGGAGGTCTGGTACTGTACACAGCCCTCCGATGGGACTGCAGATTCTCCCCTCCCTTGGTTTTTATGAGCCATTATGTATTGGAGGACTCTCTTTACCCCCTACTGAAACAGGTGTGTGTGTGTGTGTGTGTGTGTGTGTGTGTGTGTGTGTGTGTGTGTGTGTGTGTGTGTGTGCACGTCCATGCGTGCGTGTAAACTTCCAATCCTTGCAACCATAATTTTGAAATAATAGTACACCGTCTTCCAACAGTCATAGCAGCAGGTATCCTGTTTTAAAGTGAACACTTTACTATTGTGTTTTATTGACAAAGTAAAGGAAGGTCATGTGCTGTTATACCTCATCGGTTTGTTGCCCATCCCACTTTAGTTGATACACTATAAAACCTTGGATGTGTCCCGAATTGCACCCTGCTGCCTATACAGTGCACTCCTTTTGAAAAGTAGTGCACTATAGGAATAGTGCTATTTGGTATGCACCCAGTGTATACCATAGAGAACTAAAGCCACGCTTATGTCTCTCGTCCTCCCTCCCCTTCCTGTCTCACACATTTAAATGAGTGGTACACCAGCTACAAATTAGCTCTGGGACTAAGTTACAGAGTTTGCCCTCAATTGCCGAGTTGATTACCGTCTAAGACTGCACTTTCACTCTCATCCCCTGGTCCCATTGTGATAGAGCAGTAATATACTGCACAGCCTAATTAGACTCTGTGGATTGTTTGTGGTGGGAGTGTGTGTGTTTTTCTGTTTGCGTGTGTGTTCTGTTGTTATGCTTGTGTGTGATTGGCTGGACAGACAGATGGACGAATGCAGAATGCAGCCTGCGTCCCTTTAAGAGGAGCGAAGCAGCAAATTACCGGCGGCGATAACACAAATCAGACATCAGAGTAGCACTGCCGGGTGGGCAGCTGTGCTGTGAAGCATAGCATTATAGATATGTGAAATAATCATCTTCAGAATCGTATTGATTGTTTTTCTCCCTCTCGCTCCGCCATCTCGCCCACCTCGGCAGCTCGTTTTAGATTTCCAAGCCGAAGGAAGCCGCGGAGGTCAGACTGTTAATAATTGGCTTGCCGATGAGATGTAAATTGCAATAATGAATGTAATTTGCCTGGTAATTATATGGATGGAGGTCCATTTCACTTGCTGCACATTAAAGTATAATCCTGCGGATAGAAAAATAAAATGTAGCTATAAAATTGAAGAACGAAACTAGCTTGGAATCCTAATGAATTTTTTTTTTCACTTTGGGTTCTTTCGGCCTTGTTGTTGCTTGCTAAGATCTGTAAATTGCATGAACCCTATACATATGAGTTGCATAAACTCTATGTAGATGAGTTGCATAGACTCTACTTACATGGTTGGGTAGGTTACTTACTAAATATAATCCGTTACAGTTACTAGTTACCTGTCCAAAATTGTAATCGGTAATGTAACTTTTGCATTACCCAAACTCAGTAATCTAATCTGATTACTTTAATCTGATTACTTTCTCCTTAAGAGGCATTAGAAGAAGACAAAAAGGATCCATCAAACTCGTTTGATGTGTCATCATAGTGGTCTCTGAATTGTGGTCAGACTTGCTCAGGTGGAACAAACTTAAACTTGTGGCTTTTTTCAGTGCTGAATTGAGTATCATTGAGAAAACAGAAAGGTGCCATAATAAATGTTTTCGCAAAACATCCTTTCTAAATTTTAAGGTATTCCAAGAAGTAGTCATCTAGTTTTTCAAACGTATCTGTAATCTGATTACCTTATTTTTGTTTGGTCACGTAACTGATTACAGTTAGGTTTTTTTTGTAATCAGATTACATGTAACGGATTACATGGATATTATTACATGCAACTCATCTAGATACAACCCTGTATCTAGATGAGTTGCATACTCCATTTGCATGACTCCAGGGCCTGATGTTGAGGTATCAATGGACCGGTTGGCAAAGATAGAGGTGGTGGTAGTGTGTTTAAACCCTGAGCTGAGGACTTGCGCAGACGCTACAGTGCTGCAATGGAAAGAGGCCCAGTCCAGTTGGGCAATGGTGGCATGGAGGACAGAGGCACTCATTAGAGGTGCCGTACCATGCCTCAGGTGCAGTACCCTGGGACACTGACTCCAATACTTGTCCTTCTCCGGAACTCCCTCCTGGACCTCTGCCCTGATTATCCATCAAACCTACAGTACCTACAGCAACAGCTGCTCTACCTCTATCAAACCCATATCCCATCACCCCATCCTGTTCAGAGGCAGCTGATGACACCTTTTGTGTGTAACGGGAAAAACAAACCAACCAGCCACTTAGGTGGTACTTATCTGGCGGCTTTGCTGAAAGTGGAGTGCTCTCCCTTTGAGCACAGCCCCCATCCATCCCACTGCACATCAACCCACTGAAAGTACACAGACCTTGTTTTGAAATAAAACTACCACAACAGGAGATATGAGTGAAGCCAGTGACAAATTATGATTGCCCCCCTGCTCTCCTCTCTCCTGCTGGGTGTAAACCTGTTGCAATTCAACCCACTCAGGGATATCTTCTGTTTGGCAATCAGCAGTAGGGAAGCTGGTTCCAGTCTGGTTGGTTGGCTGTTGGCTGGTGCGCTCTACCCTACTTCTAATTGGTCAGGAATATGCCCCCACTGAATCACTGTGGTAGTTACTTTATTCATGCTATGTATCTACTCTAATATATATATATATATATATATATATATATATATATATATATATATAAAAGAAAGTGCCATGGATGTAAAATGTGTGTAGAATGTACATTTAACAACAGAAGTAAAAGTTGTAAAAACAAAGTGTATTTTTGTCCTCTGAAGACGGGGGGGTGGTGGATTCCATATAGAAGTCAGTAAAGGACACACAATGGCACCATGTTCCCTATATAGGGCTCTGGTCAAAAGTAGTGCATTATATAGGGAATAGGGTGCAATTTGGGACGCAACAATGTACTGTACAGCAACTCTGACAACAATCACTGCAACAGCAGGAACTCTATATTGAAGCATTGATCAGTGTCTGTGAATTTTTGTCTATATAAACTCAGCAAAAGAAGAAACATCCCTTTTTCAGGACCCTGTCTTTCAAAGATAATTCGTAAAAATACAAATAACTTCACAAATCTTCATTGTAAAGGGTTTAAACTGTTTCCCATGCTTGTTCAATGAACCATAAACAATTAATGAGCATGCACCTGTGGAACAGTCGTTAAGACTAACAGCATACATGCAGTTAAGGTCACAGTTATGACAACTTAGGACACTAAAGAGGCCTTTCTACTGACTCTGAAAAACACCAAAAGAAAGATGCCCAGGGTCCCTGCTCATCTGCGTGAACGTGCCTGAGGCATGAGGACTGCAGATGTTGCCAGGGCAATAAATTGCAATGTCTGTACTGTGAGACGCCCAAGACAGCGCTACAGGGAGACAGGACGAACAGCTGATCGTCCTCGCAGTGGCAGAACACGTGTAACAACTAGAGGTTGACCGATTATGATTTTTCAACACCGATACCGATTATTCGAGGACCAAAAAAGCAGATACCGATTAATCGGCCGATTTTTGTATATATATATATATATATTTTGTAATTACGACAATACTGAATGAACAATGAACACTTATTTTAACTTAATATAATACATAAATAAAATCTATTTAGTCTCAAATATGTAATGAAACATGTTCAAAATGGTTTAAAAAACAGAGTGTTGGTGTCAAAAGGTGTATTGGAAGCGAAATCAGGTGCAGGAGAGCAGAGTATAATGAACAGGCACACTTTTATTATAGTTCCAAAACGAGAGCACTACATAAATCAAACACGTTCAAAAAACTAAACATAAAAGTAAAGCGCCTAAACTAACACCACATAACATGAAACAATTACACACAAAACATGATGGGAAACAGAGGGTTAAATACAAGTAGCGTAATTGGGGATATGAAAACCAGGTGTGTATGGAAACAAGACAAGACAAATGGATATATGAAAAATGGAGCGGCGATGGCTAGAAAGCCAGTGACGTCAATCGCCGAACGCCGCCCGAAGAAGGAGAGGAGCCGACTTCGGCGGAAGTCGTGACAGTACCCCCCCTTGACGCGCGGCTCCAGTGGCGCGCCGACACCGGCCTCGAGGACGACCCGGAGGACGAGGCGCAGGGCGATCCGGCCGGCGACGGTGAAACTCCCGCAGCAGTTCAGGATCCAAAACATCTGCAACCGGAACCCAGCACCCCTCCTCCGGCCTGTACCCCTCCAACTCCACGAGGTACTGAAGGCCCCCCACCCGACGCCTCGAATCCAGGATGGAACAAACGATGTACACCGGGGCCCCCTCGATGTCCAAAGGGGGCAGAGGAACCTCCCGCACCTCAGATTCCTGGAGCGGACCAGCTACCACTGGCCCGAGGAGAGACATGGAATGAGGGGTTAATACGATAATCAGAGGGAAGCTGTAATCTATAACATACCTCGTTCACCCTCCTCAGGACTTTAAATGGCCCCACAAACCGCGGACCCAGCTTCCGGCAGGGCAGGCGGAGGGGCAGGTTACGGGTCGAGAGCCAGACCCGGTCCCCTGGTGCGAACACCGGGGTCTCACTGCGGTGACGGTCCGCGCTGGCTTTCTGGTGACGCGCGGCTCGCTGCAGATGGACACGGGCGGCCTCCCATGTCTCCTCCACGCGCCTAAACCAGTCGTCCACCGCAGGTGTCTCAGTCTGACCCTGATGCCACGGTGCCAGAACCGGCTGGTACCCCAATACGCATTGAAAGGGGGAGAGGTTAGTGGAGGAGTGGCGAAGCGAGTTTGTAACGGCTGTCGTAGAGAGGGGACCAAAGCGCAGCGTGTTGAGTGCTCATGATGAAATGTATTTTAACTCAAAAACACTAAAGACAAAGTAACAAAGAGAAAAAACGAAAGCGCACAGTTCTGTCAGGTACATAGACTAAACAGAATACAACTACCCACAAACACAGGTGGAAAAAAATCCTACTTAAGTATGATCTCCAATTAGAGACAACGAGGACCAGCTGCTTCTAATTGGAGATCATCCCCCAAAAAACAACATAGAATTAGAAAACTAGAACTAAACATAGATATAGAAAACACAAAACACCCCCTGTCATGCCCTGACCCAGTGTAAGGCTCCTCACGTCCTTAGCCAAAGTGGGCCACCAGTACTTCCCAGTCAGACAGAGCACTGTCCGACCGATCCCCGGATGACCAGAGGAGGGGGACGTGTGGGCCCAAGAGATGAACTGGTCACGGACAGCAGACAGAACGTACATACGCCCAACGGGACACTGGAGGGGAGCGGGCTCTGTACACAACGCCTGCTCAATGTCCGCATCCAGATCCCACACGACCGTCGCTACCAGGCAGGAGGCCGGGAGTATGGGAGTCTGATCCATGGGCCTCTCCTCTGTGTCATACAGCCGGGACAGTGCGTCTGCCTTCTTATTCTGGGAACCTGGTCTGTAGGATAGGGTAAACACAAAACGGGTAAAGCACATGGCCCACCTTGCCTGACGAGGATTCAGTGTCCTCGCTGCCCGGATGTATTCCAGGTTGCGGTGGTCAGTCCAGATGAGAAAAGGGTGTTTAGCCCCCTCAAGCCAATGTCTCTACGCTTTCAATGCTTTAACCACAGCCAACAACTCCCGGTCCCCCACATCGTAGTTACGCTCCTCTGGGCTGAGCTTCTTCGAGAAGAAAGCACAGGGGTGGAGTTTCGGTGGCGTGCCGGAGCACTGTGAGAGCACGGCTCCTATCCCAGCCTCGGATGCGTCCACCTCCACTATGAATGCCAAAGATGGATCCGGATGGGCCAGCACTGGAGCCGAAGTAAACAGAGCTCTTAGTTGCCCAAAAGCCCTGTCCGCCTCAGCCGACCACCGCAACCTTACAGGACCCCCCTTCAGCAGTGAGGTAATGGGCGCAGCAACCTGGCCAAAACCCGGGATAATTCTCCGGTAGTAATTGGCAAACCCTAAAAATCGCTGCACCTCCTTTACCGTGGTGGGAGTCGGCCAATTACGCACGGCTGCAGTGCGGTCACTCTCCACTCTGCATCTCCACCCCTGATGATGGCCTGCTGAAAGAACAGGCATTTCTCAGCCTTGACGTACATGTCATGCTCCAACAGCCGTCCAAGTACCTTGCACACCAAGGACACATGCTCGGCACGTGTAGCGGAGTAAATCAGAATGTCATCGATATACACCACTACACCCTGCCCGTGCAGGTCCCTGAAAATCTCGTCTACAAAGGATTGGAAAACGCACCAGGTTATACGCAGTCCTGAGATCTCGTTTCGTGAAGAAGCGCGCCCCATGCATTGACTCAATTGCCGTGGCGATAAGAGGTAGAGGGTTACTGTACTTTACCGTGATTTGATTGAGACCTCTATAGTCAATGCACGGGCGTAAACCTCAATCCTTCTTCTTCACAAAAAATAAACTCGAGGAGGCGGGTGAAGTGGAGGGCCGAATGTACCCCTGACGCAGGGATTCAGAGACATATGTATCCATATCCACCGTCTCCGCTTGCGACAGGGGATACACGTGGCTCCTGGGAAGCGTAGCGTCTGCCAGGAGATTTATTGCACAATCCCCCCGTCGATGAGGTAGTAATTTAGTCGCCTTCTTTTTACAGAAGGCGAGAGCCAAATCGGCATATCCTGGGAGGGATGTGCATGGTGGAGACCTGGTCTGGACTTTCCACCATGGTAGCACCAACGGAAACCCCTACACACCTCCCTGAGCACTCTCGCGACCACCCCGTAAGAGCCCTCTGTTGCCAGGAAATAGTGGGGTTATGCACAGCCAACCAAGGAAGGCCTAGTACCACAGGAAACGCAGGCGAGTCAATGAGAAAGAGACTGATTCTCTCCTCATTATTCCCCTGCATAACCATGGCCAAGGAGATGGTGGCCTCCTTGATTAGCCCGGACCCTAATGGTCGACTATCTAGAGCGTGTACCGGGAACGGTCTAACTATAGGAAAAATAGGTATCCCTAACCTAATGGCTAATGCTCTGTCGATAAAATTCCCAGCTGCGCCTGAATCGACGAGCGCCTTATGCTAGGAATGTGGGGAAAACTCAGGGAAACAAACAGGCACTGACAGTTGATCAACAGAGGACTCTGCATGAGTGTGGTGCAAACTCACCTGGGGTGACGCCAGAGTGCCCTGCCTGTTGCCTCGACTCCCAGAGGAACCAACACGGATCCGACCGGCAGTGTGTCCTCTGCGGCCACAGATGGCGCACGTGATGGCTCCTCCTCCAGTCTTCCTATAAACAGCCCCTCCTAACTCCATGGGCACCGGAGCGGGGGTGCTGGACGTTGGAACCGACAGAGCCCCCTCTGGACGTCCGCGGGTGACCAGCAGGTTGTCCAACCAGATGGACAAATCCACCAGTTGGTCGAAGGAAACGGTGCATCCCTGCAGGCCAGCTCACGTCGGACGTCCTCTCGTAGGCTGCATCGATAGTGGTCGATGAGGGCCCTGTCGTTCCAGCCTGCTCCGGCGACCAAGGTTCGGAATTCCAGGGCGAAGTCCAGGGCACTCCTCGTCCCCTGTCTCAAATGGAAGAGCCTCTACCCCGCCGCTCTGCCCTCAGGTGGATGGTCGAAGACGGTGTATTGGAGGCGAAGTCAGGTGCAGGAGAGTAGAGTATAATGAACAGGCGCACTTTTATTATAGTTCCAAAATGAGAGTACTACATAAATCAAATGCGCTCAAAAAATGGAACATAAAAGTAAAGCACGTAAACTAACACCACATAACATGAAACAATTACACACAAAACATGATGGGAAACAGAGAGTTAAATACAAGTAGCTTAATTGGGGAACTGAAAACCAGGTGTGTATGGAAACAAGACAAGACAAATGGATATTTGAAATATTGAGCGGCGATGGCCAGAAAGCCGGTGACGTCGATCGCCGAACGCCGCCCGAAGAAGGAGAGGAGCCGACTTCGGCGGAAGTCGTGACAGTTGGAGAAAGAAGAAAGTAAAAGTGAAATATGTGCCATGTAAAAAAGCGAACGCTTGAGTTCCTTGCTAAGAACATACAAAAAGCTGGTGGTTCAATATTCCCAGTTCTTCAATATTCCCAGTTAAGAAGTTTTAGGTTGTTGTTATTATAGGAATTATGACGCGTCAACTATTTCTCTCTATACCATTTGTATGTCATATACCTTTGACTATTGGATGTTCTAATAGGCACTTTAGTATTGTCAGCCTAATCTCAGGAGTTGATAGGCTTGAAGTCATAAACAGCGCTGTGATTCAAGCATTGCTAAGAGCTACTGGCAAACGCAGTAAAGTTTGAACGAATGTTTACGGGCCTGCTGCTGCCTACCACCTTTCAGTCAGACTGCTTTATCAAATATCAAATCATAGACTTAATTATAATATAATAAACACCGAAATACGAGCCTTTGGTCATTAATATGGTCAAATCCGGAAACAAACTATTCTTTCAGTGAAATACGGAACCGTTCCGTATTTTATCAAACGGGTGGCATCCCTAAGTCTAAATATTGCTGTTACATTGCACAACCTATTATGTTATGTCATAATTATGTACAATTCTGGCAAATTAGTTCGCAACGAGCCAGGCGGCCCAAACTGTTGCATATACCCTAACTCTGCATGCAATAAACACAAGAGAAGTGACACAATTTCCCTAGTTAATATTGCCTGCTAACATGAATTTATTTTAACTAAATATGCAGGTTTAAAAAAACATACTTCTTTGTATTGATTTTAAGAAAGGCATTGATGTTTATGGTTAGGTGCATTCGTGCAACGATTGTGCTTTTTTTGCGAATTCGCTTTTGTTAAAACATCACCCGTTTGGCGACGTAGGCTGTGATTTGATGATAAATTAACAGGCACCACGTTGATTATATGCAATGCAGGATAAGCTAGTTAACCTGGTAATATCATCAACCATGTGTAGTTAACTAGTGATTATGTGAAGATTGATTGTTTTTTATAAGGTAAGTTTAATGCTAGCTAGCAACTTACCTTGGCTCCTTGCTGCACTCGTGTAACAGGTGGTCAGCCTGCCACCGATTACCGATTGTTATGAAAACTTGAAATCGACCCTAATTAATCGGCCATGCCGATAGTAGCAACACCTGCACAGGATCGGTACATCCAAACATCACACCTGTGGGACAGGTACAGGATGGCATCAACAACTGTTCGCAATAGGCTGAGAGAGGCTGGACTGAGGGCTGTTGGCCTGTTATAAGGCAGGTCCTCACCAGACATCACCGGCAACAATCACCGGCAACAACAGACAGGACTGGTAAAAAGTGCTCTTCACTGACGAGTCGCGGTTTTGTCTCACCAGGGGTGATGGTCGGATTCGCGTTTATCGTCAAAGGAATGAGCGTTACACCAAGGCCTGTACTCTGGAGCGGGATCGATTTGGAGGTGGAGGGTCCGTCATGGCCTGGGGTGGTGTGTCACAGCATCGTCGGACTAAGCTTGTTGTCATTTCAGGCAATCTCAACGCTGTGAGTTACAGGGAAGACATGCTCCTCATGTGGTACCCTTCCTGCAGGCTCATGCTGACATGACCCTCCAGCATGACAATGCCACCAGCTATACTGCTCGTTCTGTGCGTGACAGGAATGTCAGTGTTCTGCCATGGCCAGCGAAGAGCCCGGATCTCAATCCCTTTGAGCACGTCTGGGACTTGTTGGATGGGAGGGTGAGGGCTAGGGCCATTCCCCCCAGAAATGTCTGGGAACTTGCAGGTGCCTTGGTGGATGAGTGGGGTAACATCTCACGGCAAGAACTGGCAAATCTGGTGCAGTCCATGAGGAGGAGATGCACTGCAGTACTTAATGCAGCTGGTGGCCACACCAAATGCTGACTGTTACTTTTGATTTTGACCCCCTCTTTGTTCAGGGACACATTATTCCATTTCTGTTAGTCACATGTCTGTGGAACTTGTTCAGTTTATGTCTCAGTTGTTGAATCGTGTTATGTTCATACAAATATTTACACATGTTAAGTTTTCTGAAAGTAAACACAGTTGACAGTGAGAGGACGTTTCTTATTTTGAGTTTAGTTATGTCTTAGAAATAAGTTTTGAAAACTGAAGTTGAAACTTTAACATGTTTTCAGAGATTTTCCATCGTAGACTTGAACTTTTTGAGTTAATTTCTTTGGTCCCTCCCTCAGTACTCTGTGGGCTTGGTTGAAGTCCAGAAGCAGTGATTGCCCATTATAGATAAACTAACAGGGTTTGGTTTGAACTGCAAGCAGGTAGGGCTGATACTGGGCTCGGCTCTCTGATACTCATCTGTCTCTCGTCTGTACTCTCTCCATCTCTCTCTCCCCTGTCGCTCTTTCACTCCTTCGTTCTGGTCCAAAGGCTCTCCTCTTCAATCTAGCACTTCAGTGGCAGTAGGCGCGATGCAATCTGCAAAAAGTGGTATCAGAGAAATCAGGGAGGTGATAATAGTGACAGTGTGTGTCTGATTGTCCTGCTCTGATGTGTGTGTGTGTGTGTGTGTGTGTGTGTGTGTGTGTGTGTGTGTGTGTGTGTGTGTATGTATGTGTGTCCATCTCTCTGAACAGTCTTCCTTTATTGGGATCAACTCTCACTCCAAACTCCTCTGAACAAAGTTTGATACCACTTTCAAAAAATTGCTTATAAAAATACATGCTGTCTCCTTAACATTACATAGTACCAGGCAAAAGTTTGGACACACCTACCTTTTCTTTATTTTTTACTATGTTCTATGTTGCATTGTAGGCTACCCAATTGGCTTCAAAAGAGCACGCACTAGAGAGGAGTGGAATATGAGCTGGTATATTATATAATTATAACCATCACTCTCGACTCAGGCTCTCTCTCTCTCTGCACTGTCTTTGACTTTGAAGTGTCTTTGTCTGGCTGAGTTAGTGTGGAATTTATTAGTTATGTCAACTCTTAATCACCCAGTGGGCTACATTAAAACCTCTCATGGCAAGTGAAACGAGAGGGCGGAGAGGAGGGATAGTTGGCCTTTAAACAGCACTGCTATCAAAGGAGAGGGGGCGTCGAGAGTCGTCGTAATGCAAGACTATTAGTCATAAATCTATAAAACTGCCAACAATTTCATCTATAGCTTATTACTGCTAATTATTGTAACCGTTGACACCGTTAAATGGTTAAGAGATGGATTTGGTAATGAAGTGTGAAGAGTGCTCTCTGACTGGTAAGGAAAGTCCCCACTCATCACTAGTGGGTGAGTGTGTGGTTGTCTGGAACGTCAGAGTGTGGCCAGTTAGCAGCAGAGCAGTGCAGAGTTATAGGCTAGGATGCTCCGCTCCTTGCGCTCATTCCCCAGCTCTCCCATGACTCGGAGAAAGGGGCAACTCTTAGCTGTTTCTTCCCACGCTCCAAGAACCTACACTCCAACAGTCACGTCCCCACTTTGCACTTCTACAGTGCCGTAGTTTACAGTGATCTGTGGCTCAGTGTAGACAGCTTTATAGCTTCCTGGTTGGACCGGAGAGGAGCTCTGCTGTTTGTTTGTCAGTGGTAATGTTACCCAGGAGCTGTACAGACACTAATGGGACAACTCATCTCACACACACACACACACACACACACACACACACACACACACACACACACACACACACACACACACACACACACACACACACACACAGTGAATTGCGGGACGTTTCTTTAACCCCAGTGGACCATGGGAAGTGTGGCTTGGTATGTTATGGTTGAGGGGGTTTGTTTTACAGCCTCTGGTCTGTCTGCGTGCAAGTGTTTAACAGGCTGTGGTCTGGTGTCATCCCAGCACTCAGTTGATACTAGACAAAGCCACTTAGGAGAGTTATGTGACTGTCTCTGTCTAAAATATGTAATCTCCTCCCTCTTTTGACCCCCAGAGGGTACTTAATGTACACTTGTTTACATCCAAGATAAAATACTGCTGAGGGCTTTATGGTTTAGAAAACACTCAGAAACATAGCTCAAGATAGAGACTTGTAAACACTGATAGACATAGCTGATAAAATACTAATGGCTTTATAGCTAAGAAAACACCCAAAACAACCCAGGATCAACAACCATTATCTCTTAGCTAAAGTGAACTATTGTTGTTTATTAACCCTTTTTGACATGTTTGTATTTAAGTAGATTTATGTCCATAGGGTGAATGAATGTACATTCCTTCTTGACACATTTATTTGATTTACTTTTATGTTTTTGTTGTGTGCGTGCCATACCACACCAGCGCTATTGCAGCAAATATATTCAGCCGTCACTGAATTTAAATGAAAAAATAAATACTAAATAAATCATTCTAGTCTGATTCACACCAGAGGATAAAACAAAGCCATGGCCTTGTGTCTGTCTATCCTCCCTTCATGTCTAGGGTTGCGTCCCAAATATCACCATATTCTCTATTAAGTGCACTACTTTCTACCAGGGCCTATAGGGCTCTGGGCAAAATTAGTGCACTAAATAGGGAATATTGTGCCATTTGGGATGAATCCTATGATAAAAGATTAGGCGCTATCATTAGCAATGTCACCAAGTCCTCTGTACGAGTAGGGCTGATGTTTTTCAACCCCCTAATTCAAAGACTGACTACAAAGCACAAGGCTTTTCATGTTGCAGTGCTTTGTGAATGAAAACGAAGAGCTGATAAAATCCATATGTTTTGATGTCATTCCCCATGGTTTGTCACACACACACACACACACACACACACACACACACACACACACACACACACACACACACACACTTACCCCAACCACCCACACAGTTGACTGTCCACAGTAACACAATGTACTACACTGTCAAATCCACTTCATGTCAGTGACACTGTACTGTAACCTTTGACTTGTTGTAGTTGTTGTAAAATGTCTTCTTTGTTTGTTTCCCTCTCTGTGAACATCTTAACTAGGGATTACAGTTCTCAGACCTTTCATTAGAACCACAATGAGTCGTGATTAGATTGTTCCAACCGCCATCTTATTTCCCATCTGGATGTGTTCTAATCGGCCCTGTAGGAAATCAGCCTCCTGCTGACAACTGGCCTCTCTCTCTCTCTTTCTCTCTCTCTCTTGCTCTCTCTCAACACACACACACACATAAATCCTTCTGCTTGTTTGCCTCTCATCCTAAGCCAATATAGTGGGCTGAAAACCCCATTAAAATGACTTATTAGCCTTTAAGTTGTCTCAGACATGAATAGAAATGGGTTCCATTTGCATGTTGTGTGGTGTGTGCTTCAACTTCAGACAGGGGACCTCTTTTTTTCTCTCTCTCTCTGTCTCTCTCTCTGTGAAGGATAGGCTGCGGTGGTGTAGTAAAGTGCACTAATTTGTCAGATGTGAGAGGTGCTCAGGTGATGGGGCACTCAACCCCAATGAGGTGCACCCCACTATTTACATTCGGGGCGTGGAAGGGTCACAGCCAGCTCAAGGGCAATGAGGTTCCTCAATAGGCTGTTCTCCTGAGGGATCAGCTTTAGCAGATTTGTGTCTCTTGTCTCATGACGCTCTTCATCCTCCTCCTGTTTTTGTCTTCTTCCTCTGCTCCCTTTTTCTCCCTCATTGAGTTCCAGTGGGATTGAAGTACCTGTGAAGTTGTTGTTTTTTACAGGGGACTTCAAAGAGGGATAGAGGTAGGTAGCGAGAGAAAAGTCAGAGTGGAGAGATGGAAATAAAGACAGTAAACAGAAAGAGAGAAAGAAGTTGATTTAGACATACAGTACGCTATTGGGAGGGATGAGACAAAGCTGCAGTATTTGAGAGTACATTTGAGCATGATTTACATGGCTTGAAAGTTTTAAATTAGAGAGTTGTTATCTTGGCTTGGTACTTATTAGTTAGCCTGAGTTGTTATTTTGGCTTGGCCTTACTGCTGCTGCTAGGCTACATGCTTTTGGCTGCTCCATCCACTCTGCAGAAGAGCTGAGTCCTGCTTATCATCAACTCTATAGACAGATCTGCAGAGATACAGTCAGCCCCATAGAGCTGTGTGGAAAACTAGACTAACATGCCAGTTACAGAGTTGCTTTTTTTGGCCAGGAATCAGGCGTTTGATCTTGAGAAAACAGCTTCATATAATCTGTTAGTGTTGTTATGTTTCTCGTCCAGGCCCATATGTAAGCCTCCACACATAGGCTCTCTGGGCAATCTGGACATTAAGGGCTAATTGATTTGACAATGTGCAGGGCTGTAATGAACAGAGTTCCCTGTGTAAGGAGTTTAGCCAAATATTTACAAACCGCACGTCACTCATTTGGCTTTGAAGGAATTTGTGGAATGCATGAACATAGAGGCCCATGCAGCTCATAAAAAAGTATTATGTATGTGTTGTAATTGAGTCATATTGTGGAATCCTTAATGGTGAAATTGCCATGTCCGTTTGCAATTTTACTACAACCATACTGCAAACAACAAACACAGTTTTTTTTACCATGTTGCACGACACTCCTTAACAAAATAAAAACAATATCAACTTCGGATTCCATCTTTAAAAATGTATTTTAAAGTATTTTTTATGTAGTTTTTACCCCTTTTTCTCCCCAATTTTGTGATATCCAATTGGTAGGTGCAGTCTTGTCCCATCACTACAACGCCAGAGCGGACTTGGGAGAGGCGAAGGTCGAGAGCCATGCGTCCTCCGAAAAACGAACACACAAAGCCACATTTCTGTCTTGACAACTGCTCGCTTAACCCGGAAGCCAGCCGCACCAATGTGTCGGAAGAGACACAGTTCAGCTAGCACCGAAGCCAGCTTGCACGTGCCCGACCGCCACAAGGAGTCGCTAGAGCGCGATGGGACAAGGACATCCCAGGCGGCCAAACCTTCCCCTAACCCGGACGACGCTGGGCCGATTGTGCGCTGCCTCATGGGTCTCCCGTTCGCGGCCATCTGCGACACAACCTGGGATCAAACCCGGATCTGTAGTGACGCTTCTAGCACTGATCAGTGCCTTAGACCGCTGCGCCACTCGGGTGGCCCACAGATTCCATCTTTAATAAACTCAATGTTTGGCAGAGGGACCGTGAGAATGACTACCAAACAGAACAAACACACAAACGAGCCAGTGACTCACAGCAGAGTCTCTGCCATTACATGTTACTAGATCTGTTTGTGCTGAATAAACAATGACCATAGGAGTTCAGACTATCTCTACATTGCCTTGTGTTGATGACTCATGGTCCCAAATCAAATGTTCCTCTCTGGGTACCGGATGCATCCTTTCATATCCAGGTCGGAAATCTCCAACATTGGACAGAGGATCTAATATTTAACCGCACGAAACCCGTCAAGGCCTAGCCTTGATGTGTCAAATAAAAACCTCATGCATTCTTCTATCGCACGGCGTGACGGATCGAGGTGATGTCTATATCCAAAACATAATTTCCAGGGATCATAATAACATCTGGTTCTTTTGATTCAAGACGTATTTTTCCTGCATACATTCCTCAAACCATAGCATATCCCCTATAGTGCTGCTGACCCTAGTGGTTTCTTGGCTTTGGCTCTCTGCTCTTTCTCTCTTTCTCTCTTTCTTTGTCACCTGTTGTGAAGTCTTTTATGATCCGTCTTGTCCTCTTCGCTATCTTCATCCTTCAATCTCCCCATCTCCCCATCAATCTCTGATCTCTGTTTCACATGCGTGGTGTGTGTGCGTGTGAGGAGCTGTAAGATTAGCATGTTTGCACATCCTGGGTTGGAGGCGGTCCACGTGGCTCCATATAGATAGCTTTAATCAGCCGCGAAGCAGACAGTTCAATAGACAGTTTAGTCCTCAGTGAAAAGACCCCCTATCATCTTAGGCCTCTCAGAAAGACCGGCTTGCATTACAAACACCCTATTCCATATATAGTGCACTACTTTTGACCAGAGCCCTGTGGGCCCTGCTCAAAAGTAGTGCACTAAATAGAGTATAGAGAATAGGGTGCTATTTGGGGTGCAGAGTCCTATCATCTGCTCAAGATTAATGGGAACACATTTCTTTGATAATTTTCTTTCCCCTCCCAGTAAATATATGGTTGGTCACAAAGCAGAGAGAAATTAGTTTTGAATTTCCTATTCTGTTGTCCTTCTGGAAAGCAGGGCTTTTTTCCCCCAGATTTGTTACGGTAGCTCAGTGTGAAAAGAAATATCGCAGTCTTTTTTGGTAATGTCTGTGATATTTGTGTGTGCTGTCTGGCTCTACATTGGTGCAATAACAAATAGGTCTGGAAGGTGTCTGCATTGGTACTTAGAAATGACTGTCTTTGCCAGGGGTGGTAAAACTGATACATGGGCAACCATATAGTTTTCCCGTCTTGCTAGCTCGCTTGCTAACACATGGGTCAACTTGAACTGGGTGTGCTAATGCTAACCCAGCAAGCATTTCCACATGTGTGCCCAATGTGGGCTTAAACATTGGACCCATGTAGGCTGCTCAAATTGGGCTAGATGCGCCTTTGCTCATCGTGTCCACATTGGCCCCAAGGCTGGTGGCCCCAAGGCTAGTGGGCCCAAGGCTGGTGGCCCCAAGGCAGCCCTCACTTTGCCTGAACCTGAAATAAGACCACCCTGTTGGATTGTCAGCCTGTTACATTGTATCAAAAAGACATCATATATACAGTATTATTACCAGAGAAGCTTAGCGCATCTCATGCCACGTGAATGTATTTAACTTTGTATCAGAGAAACAACAACAGGTAAAATACAGCATTTTAATAATAAAAATAGTACAATTAATCAATGGTTGAATGATGAATGATGATAATGGCGTATGATCGATACAGGAGAAAATGATGAATTCAATAGGTTGTTTACCAGCAAATGGTTAGAGGATGATATTCTCAATGTGGAGAGAGCAACATTTAAACCCTCAAGACTAGACTTAACAGGTCCCGTGGGTGCGAAAGAGTATGGTCTATGAATTGTGAATGGAGGAAGTAACTTAAAATTGGCAAGTAGTAGTCCAGTTCTAATGTTGAAGTTATTACTTAACATTAACCTAAAGAGCTACACATTACACATCATGGTAATACAAGAGAGACAAGACATTTAGCTGTATAGTCCAACACAGGTTAGCGGACACCAACCCAACATGGGTCAGCACACACCATGCCCTTCATGTAATACATGAAATAGGGGTCAGATGACGGTGCGGCCTCGCTAACTGACGGTGCGGCCTCGCTAACTGACGGTGCGGCCTCGCTAACTGACGGTGCGGCCTCGCTAACTGACGGTGAGTCGGCCTCATGCAATCTCAGAGATTGGAGTCCTGGGAGGCTGGTCAAGCCTGGCACTTAAAAAGGGACTTTTTCTGGCCAGTGTGGTCAACCAGGGTTCCTGTTCTAAAGTGGGTTGATAGTCCCCTGTCCAGCAAATGGTGGTTGTGCTGGTGTGATTTGAGGGTCCATTCCTACTACTATAAGATTCTATCTGAAGAAAGACGATTCTGAGATAATAATCTTTAAAGTTCTGAACCCTCATTGGTTTGAATGGTGTCAGCAATTTTTATTTTGAATAGTTTTTTAACATGAACTTAACATGAATTGGGGTATTTGCAAACCACGACCCAAGATATTTTGAGCCCCCACCTCTACATTATGAAGCAGATGGGCTTGGTGTGGGCTGACCTGTGCTAGGCTTGGTGTGGGCTGACCTGTGCTAGGCTTGGTGTGGGCTGACCTGTGCTAGGCTTGGTGTGGGCTAGCCTGTGCTAGGCTTGGTGTGGGCTGACTCGTGTTGGGCTAGTGTCTGCTAACCTGTGTTGGATTGTGTAGGCTAGCCCGCATTGGGCTGATGTGTGATTGGTGTGGGCTAGCCCGTGCTGGGCTGATGTGGGATTGGTTTGTGCTATCCTGTGCTGGGCTGATGTGGGATTGGTGTGGGCTAGCCTGTGCTGGGCTGATGTGGGATTGGTGTGGGCTAGCCTGTACTGGGCTGATGTGGGATTGGTGTGGGCTAGCCTGTGCTGGGCTGATGTGGGATTGGTTTGTGCTATCCTGTGCTGGGCTGATGTGGGATTGGTTTGTGCTATCCTGTGCTGGGCTGATGTGGGATTGGTGTGGGCTAGCCCGTGCTGGGCTGATGTGGGTTTGGTGTGGGCTAGCCCGTGCTGGGCTGATGTGGGGTTGGTGTGGGCTAGCCTGTGTGGGCTAGCCTGTGCTGGGCTAGCCCACATTTGGCTGGTGTGGGCTTGGTATGAGTGTTGTGAGGGCTAGCCCTTGCCCACCAAATACCCACATGGGGCCAATGGGGTCATGAATTGGGACTGGGGCATGTTCTTTTGTGTTGTATCATTACTGACCCCTGTGTTAGAGAGATGTAGTGGAATTTATGAATGACACTGCATCACATGGCGCACTGACTGTTTCCCTAGGCCTATAGCTCAAGACCACTACTAATGGAAAAATAGCATTATAGCAATAGCATTTCAGCCCTGCAGATCTGTTTGCTTTGTTGATTAGCAACTCTGAGGAGCGAGGAGCAAATTCCTGTCTACTTCGGCTTAGTTTTGTCTGGTCTGGTCGGGAGGTTGGTTGGAGGCTGGGGGGTGTTTTTGTTGGGTGTCACGTACACACGTTTCTCTCCAGGGTCTTCCTCCCTTTGTTCCAAATGACGACCCAGATGAGTCACGTTTAATTTGGGAAGGGGGATCTAAGTTCCCTCCTCACCATTTTCTTCCAATGTCTGGGGAGCTCCCTGAGAGCAACTGCAGCAACAGAGATATCAGAGGGAGAGAGGACAGCTCCTTAGTTTGTTGTTGTTGTGTCTGGTCATCTGTGTATGTCTGCTTGGTGGACCCATCCAAGGGCTTGAGAGAGTTCTCTCTCTCAGTAAATCGTTTGGCTTGCTTCTCTGTCAGGACGGTAAAGACTCTCTCTCTGTCGGATGGGATTTATTTTGAGTGCTACAGTTTACTGATCTTGAGTCAATCACACTTTTCCCATTTGTTTCTTTTCAGAGCCTCTACATCATTGGGAAAATCCTCTCTCCTAAGTGGTTGTCCATTTCATCTTCCACTCTTTCTGTAGGGTCAAAGGCTGCTGGTTATTCATGGTCAATATTTTGTGAAAATCTGTCTTTTTGACTTTACATCAGATTAGAGACTAAATATTGGTCAGCCCTTGGGCATGAGAGCCATAATGTTCTATTTAAAACCTCCATTCTTCACTCCCTGTCTCTAGCCTGAGTTGGTTCCCACTACTCTAGGGCTGCGTCCCAAATGGCACCCTATTCCCTATATAGGGAAAGACACACACTCTGCTCAAAAGCAGTGTACTATATAGGGAATAAGGTGCTATTTGGGACTGAGCCTGGAAGTCCATCTCAGTCCCCTGTGGTGGCCCCTCTGTGCCCCAGTGGCAGATGTGAATTCAGGTCACACTGATATATTCGGCAGAGGTCCCCTCTCCTCTCACTAGGGACATCAATATGGACTATGTGGCTAGGAGACTGGGGTATTTAAATAAGCATGCTGCCTGCCTGACATATTTTATTCATTGCTTCAAATAATTCAAACTTCTCAATTCTCTTTGCCAAAAACAGAAGGGTTTTTGAGAAGCACAAGACAATGTTCAGTCACACTGAGTCACGTTAGAATTCCACAGTCAATGATGAGCAGCACAGCATCTGAAGAGTGCGATAGAAATAAAGAAGGAGAGAAAGAGAGAGAGTGACAGAGAGGGGGAGTGCAAAAAGAAAGAGAGAGAGAGAACGAAAGAGGTAGAGCGAAAGAGAGGGAGAGAGAGAGGGGGGGTTCTAGGAGGAGCCACAAGAAAATGTCTCCTCACCTGCCTGATAGCCATCCAATCTTCCCTGTCCACTGTCCTCTTCATAACCTTATCAGTATTCCCATGCATTAGCTCCCACCTATCTCCATTACACTGCATTGGCAGCCAGTCAGGGCCACTCGAACTCTGGCAGGTATCTACGGTGGCAGGACACTAAGGACACACTGTACTCCCTGCCATTTAAATGATTGGAAACTTCCAAGTAATACATTAAAGCTCTGGCTCCACAAGATAAAGTTGATTGTGCCATGCTATGTTATTAGAGCAGGTTGAGAGAGGTAGCAAACGCAAGGTTTCTAGAGAGACGGAAGGGGATGGAGACGGTGTCCTTTACTCACCTTGGTGATAACTGGGCAATTTAATTGACAGTAAAAAATGATAAATCTAACTAGATAAACCTAAAGCTTCATTTGTGTAAGGCTTTGTGTGTGTTACGCACACTGCACATCATTAGGAGTTGATTTATTTATGTTTAATTGCACTTTTGTCCCCGCTAGCTACAGGGAGAGGATTAGTCAAGTAAATATTAGTATTAGTGTTTTCCTCCAGAGAGAGAGAGAGGTGAGGGTTATCTCCATGAGATCTGACCTCTAGAGAGACAGAGAGAGAGAGAGAGAGATGAGGGTTATCCCCATGAGATCTGACCTCTAGAGAGACAGAGAGAGAGAGATGAGGGTTATCCCCATGAGATCTGACCTCTAGAGAGACAGAGAGAGAGAGATGAGGGTTATCCCCATGAGATCTGACCTCTAGAGAGACAGAGAGAGAGAGAGATGAGGGTTATCCCCATGAGATCTGACCTCTAGAGAGACAGACAGAGAGAGAGAGATGAGGGTTATCCCCATGAGATCTGACCTCTAGAGAGACAGAGAGAGAGAGAGAGAGATGAGGGTTATCCCCATGAGATCTGACCTCTAGAGAGACAGAGAGAGAGAGATGAGGGTTATCCCCATGAGATCTGATCTCTAGAGAGACAGAGAGAGAGAGATGAGGGTTATCCCCATGAGATCTGACCTCTAGAGAGACAGAGAGAGAGAGATGAGGGTTATCCCCATGAGATCTGACCTCTAGAGAGACAGAGAGAGAGAGATGGGGGTTATCCCCATGAGAAGCGACCTCTCTGTGATGCATGCTGGTCTACAAAGTCCTGTCAGCCCTAGGCTGCTCCTAATCCCTTCACTGTAGGGCCAGATTACACCTTCATCTTGTTAGGGGCCCTCAGAGGCCCTGTGTGTGTCTGTGTGCGTGCGCCACCCCAGTGAATCCGAGATCGATGCCTGGTTCGTCTTAAGTGGTCCTCGTGGTTATTTAACGTGGGACCATCCCGTTTTCTATCCTACATTTCTAATCCAATCAGAAATGATTTTATTGACATGTCGTATCATATTAGAAAGGGCGCCAGAGAGAGGAGAGACCTGTGATAAAATGCCCTCCAAAAACACACAGGGACACCCCACTCAATATTACCTACAATCCTCCACTGGTCCCACGTTAGAGTATGTTGGTATGGATGTGTGTGAAGCTGTGTGTGTGTGTGTGTGTGTGTGTGTGTGTGTGTGTGTGTGTGTGTGTGTGTGTGTGTGTGTGTGTGTGTGTGTGTGTGTGTGTGTGTGTGTGTGTGTGTGTGTGTGTGTGTGTGTGTGTGTGAGGAAAGAATTTTAACATTTCTGAAACGATGAGATTGCTGACTGTCTTCATATCAGTTTGCCATCAATGACGTCTCTCTAACTTTCTCATAACAAGCTCAAATCATCATATCTCATTTCAGGGACGGCCTGTAAAGCCTCACAGCGCTTGTGTTGTGTGCCTGGGAGTGATGTCAGAAGTTTAGGAGCGGTTGGGATGACTTATGTAACACTGCCCCAGACCCGCAGTCAGTGGTTCAGCTGGAAGCCATGATGAGTTGACATTAAGATGGATGTTGTCATCATTTGTGGAAGAGTTAGAAAATTCCCTTGAGGGCAGCAAATTGCTTTTGTTGGGAATGAAAATGACCTTCAAAATAATACCCTGGCGAGGCCTCAGATATGAATCCATGACAACGCCTTCACATAAACACAGTAAAGCCACAAGTTACAGTAGTGGAACATATGGTTTTAGATGTGCTCTGAAGGGTTTGGTGAATGAAATAAGTGAGTGGCTCTGTAAGAACAGGACCTGTTCAGCCTGTGTGCTCAGAGCTACCTGGTTGAACCCGGCAATATACCCTCTAGATTTCTTATTTGTTCATGTGAGGCTGCTTAAAATGGAATAAAGAGAGGGAGATATGTCTGTCTGCCTCTCCCTCTGTGTTCACCCCCCCCCCCCCATCCACAGTGATCATACACATCTGGTCAATATTTGAACATTTCCCATCTCCAATCCCTTTCTCCCATGGATTTCAGAGCCACTTTTGGCTCACTCCAGGATGAGAGGAGAGAAAAAAACCAGAAGGAAGAAAGCCATACTGTATTCAGGGTAGGTTGGTAGGTCCAGCATCGCCCTGCCCTAACCGTCATCTTTGATTATCATTACAGTGTAGATGAAGGCTTTCTAGGTCTGGGTGTTGAACAATATCCCTCTTTACATCCAAGGTCTATTATGGATGTGCTTGTATAATATACAGTATGTCAAAGCTCACTAATATGAGTCCTTGCCACAGCAATTTGTAACATCATTTATTGAGGCCAAGTCCATGCATGCCGATGTCATTTCATCATCGTCTCTCTCGCTCGCTCACTCTCTCATGATCCTCTCTCTCCCCTTCCCTCCCTCTCTCATTTCCTTTCCCCCTCCCTATTTCCTCCAGTCTTGTCTAGGTCTTGTGGTAATAATCATTTAATATAATCCTGGACGGACATGGAACGGGGGGAATAGGGGTGTGTGTGTGTGCGTGTGTGTGTGTGTGTGTGTGGGGGGGGGCGGTGTTATATAATTACAATCCCTCCGAGGTGGCTCGTCATTCGAACCCTGAACTAGACATGAACTGACCATTGACAGGGAGGACCGTGTATTAAAAATCATTATTGAATTCCTTAGGCCATAATTTAGGAATAACATAGCTGAGACCCATTTCTCTTTCTGCATGCCTCCTAGTCATCCTGACACACACACACACACACACACAGAATCAATCATGCACCTTCACACACACACACACACACACACTCCCACACACAGAGTGTAGCTATCAGATGGGAGGCAGAACGTGGGCATATGCTGTCTGAGTATCTGTTGAAAGATGACAGGTGGTTGCCCTGGTATTTGCATAATTATGTATGTTGCGAGCAGGACTGTATCAAGCCGTAAACAAATCCATATGGCCTTTGGAGGACCAAAGCACTTCAACCCACAACTACTTACAATTTAAAACCAGGGATGCCAGGTGTAGTGTGCAGTGCCTGGCAAGAATCCTTCTTATGCATGGGAGAGCAATAGAGAGTGGTATTGCAGCATATGCAAAGATATCCTACCCACTTCAACACCCATTTTAAAGTATGAGGGCTACTCTGGCTCGTTGGCCACTCCATGTCTTTATCCCAAATGGCACCATAATCCCTATATAGTGCACTCCTTTTGACTTGAGCTTTATGGGCCCTGATCAAAAGTAGTGCACTAAATAGGGAATATTGTGTCATTTGGGACTCAGTCCTTGTGTCCTGTGATTAGTGAGAAGTGTCATATGAGGATTGCGATGAAGATGAAGGAGAGCTTACAGAGAGGAGACCAGGCCTCCCAGTACTGTTCTCTCTTCACTATAAACTAAAGCTTACAATATTTACTTTTCCTCATCAATCTACACACAATACCCCAAAGTTTTAATTTGACATTTTTTGTTGTTGTGTTTAGACCCTTGGCAATGACAATGTAAAGTGAGCTCCTGTTTCCATTGATCATCCTTGAGATGTTTCTACAACTTGTGTCACGGCTGTCTGAAGGATCGGACCAAAATGCAGCGTGTTCGTAGTTCCACATATTTTTTATTCCGTGAAACTAAATGCAATACACTCAATACTTGAAACACAAAAAACAACAAACCGTGACGCAGAGAGGAAAACACACTACTCAAAAGATAATCACCCACAAACACAGGTGGGACAAACATCAACATAAATATGACCTCCAATTAGAGGTAACGAGGATCAGCTGCCTCCAATTGGAGATCAACCCAAACAACACCAACATAGAAATACAAAACTAGAAACTGAACATAGAAATACAAAAACAGACAAACACCCCCTGTCACGCCCTGACCTACTCTACCATAGAAAATAACAACTTACTATGGTCAGGACGTGACAACTTGATTCAGCTGTGGTAAATTAAATTGATTGGACATGATTTGTAAAGGCACACACCTGTCTATATAAGGTTGCACAGTTGACAGTGCGTGTCAGAGCAAAAACCAAACCAAGAGATCGAAGGAATTGTCCGTAGAGCTCCGAGACAGGATTGTGTCGAGGCACAGATCTAGGGAAGGGTACCAAAAAACATCTGCAGCATTAAAGGTCCCCCAAGAACACTGTGGCCTCCATCATTCTTAAATGGAAGAAGTTTGGGACCACCAAGACTCTTCCTAGAGCTGGCTGCCCGGCCAAACTGACCAATCGGGGAAGAAGGGCCGTGGTCAGGGAGGTGACCAAGAACCCAATGGTCACTCTGACAGAGCTCCGGAGTTCCTCTGTGGAGATGGGAGAACCTTCCAGAAGGACAACCACCTCTGCAGCACTCTACCAATCAGGCCTTTATTGTTGAGTGACCAAACGGAAGCCACTCCACAGTAAAAGGCACATGACAGCCCGCTTGGGAGTTTGCCAAAAGGCGCCTAAAGGACTCTCGGACCATGAGAAACAAGATTCTCTGGTCTGATGAAACCAAGATTGTTTGGCCAAAAAAGACCTCAGAAAAAAAATTGTAGACCTCCATGAGTCTGGTTCATCTTTGGGAGCAATTTCCAAATGCCTGAAGGTACCACGTTCATCTGTACAAACAACAGTACGCAAGTATAAACAACATGGGACCACGCAGCCGTCATACCGCTCATGAAAGAGACGTGTTCTGTGTCCTAGAGATGAACGTACTTTGGTGCAAAAAGTGCGAATCAATCCCAGAACAACAGCAAAGGACCTTGTGGAGATGCTGGAGGAAACAGGTACAAAAGTACCTATATCCACAGTAAAAACGATTTCTATATCAACATAACCTGAAAGGCTGCTCAGCAAACCGCCATAAAAAAGACAGACTACGGTTTGCAACTGCACATGGGGACAAAGTTCATACTTTTTGGAGAAATGTCCTCTGGTCTGATGAAACAAAATGACCATCGTTATGTTTGGAGGAAAAAGGGGGAGGCTTGCAAGCCAAAGAACACCATCCCAACCGTGAGGTTGTGCGGGTGCTTTGCTGCAGGAGGAACTGGTGCACTTCACAAAATAGATGGCATCATGAGGCAGGAAAATTATGTGCATATATTGAAGAAACATCTCAAGACTGCACAGTCAGGAAGTTAAAGCTTGATCGCAAATGGGTCTTCCAAATGGACAGTGACCCCAAGCATACTTCCAAAGTTGTGGCAAAATGGCGTAAGGACAACAAAGTCAAGGTATTGTCTGAAAAACTGAAAAAGTGTGTGCGCGCAATAAGGCCAACAAACCTGACTCAGTTACACCAGATCTGTCAGGAGGAATGGGCTGAAATTCACCCAACTTATTGTGGGAAGCTTGTGGAAGGCTACCTGAAACGTTTGACCCAAGTTAAACACTTTAAAGGCAATGCTACCAAATACTAATTGAGTGTATGTAAACTTCTGACTCACTGGGAATGTGATGAAAGAAATAAAAGCTGAAATAAATAATTCTCTCTACTATTATTCTGACATTTCACATTCTTAAAATAAAGTGGTGATCCTAACTGACCTAAGACAGGGAATTTTTACTTGGATTAAATGTCAGGAATTGTGAAAAACTGAGTTTAAATGTATTTGGCTAAGATGTATTTAAACTTCTGACTTCAACTGTAGAAACCAGACACATGCTCATTGCTCACATGGAGCGCGTAAATAATGGTTTGAAATAAAACAAAACTTGTTCTCACAAGTGTAGCAGGTTGTGAACTCTGCAAACAACATTTTCACTCTGGGAATGTGAACGGTAAATTGCTGTTATTAGTACATGTATTAAAATAGAAATGAATGTAAGCAAATGATAGGGATTAACGCTAAATTGCCTGTTTTACAAACAGTAGGCTTCCAACATGGGCTTTCATAAAAGTGCACAGCTACACACTGTGTAGCCTATGCTACTATTCTACTTTGCAAAATAGTAGGGCGTTCATTTTTTTGTCTTGCCTGGGACCGGGCCTGATCAGCGTTGATTCGTCTATAAATGAAGAGAAGTTTCCGTATCAAATTATACCATGCCAGGTTGGAAAGGATTGGCGCTTTGACCATTTGACATAACATTAATGCGTTATAGACCTCAGAGCCAGAACAACCTTGTCTACTGCTGTTGAATAATTAATGATGGTCAGACACATCCAACCTTTTTTAAAAGAAGACCAATATATGTATTGACTGTATAAAAGAAAGTCCACACATCAAAACATTTGTTTTACTGAAGCGTCATAACCTATAGCGCTCTACATCCCCCTGCATAGCTACTCCAGCATAGCTACTCCAGCATAGCTACTCCTGCATAGCTACTCCAGCATAGCTACTCCTGCATAGCTACTCCTGCATAGCTACTCCTGCATAGCTGCTCCAGCATCACACGACAGTTGGAAAGAGGAGATGTAGAATGTTTAATAGACAGACTAAGTTAGCAATACTATTGTTTATAATCGTTAGTAAACACTCACGCTATTAAGATAAAGTTAATTAAAAAATAAAGTCAAATCCTAAAATGGATGTAGGTCTATTTAAACGGTTTTGACGGTTATTTTATTTTCATGACGTCCTCATCCATAACCGTCAGTTACACGGTTATTCAATTACCGTCACAGCCCGACACACACTTTTATATGGCTGGCTGCCTGGGATCGGCCTCGGCTTGCAGATACACTAGAGTACATGCCCTGTAGTTGAATTCCATTACAGCTCAGGGACAAGCAGGGAATAGCTCTCTACTATCTGTAGTCACGGGCCACAGCCAAGCTAAACGGCCCACAGTTCAGTCTAATGTTTCATTGGGGCTCAAAAGACCAGGCACTACAGCTTCACAACCGTTTCCCATGTGTTTTACAGTCACACAATAGCCTGCCCGATAGGTACTGTGTGGGATGTTGTTGGCTGGTATTCTGGTGGAAAATGATACAGTGACAGTCAGCACATAGGCCGTCATTGTAAAGAAGATTTGTTCTTAACTGACTTGCCTAGTTAAATAAAGGTAAAAATTTTTAAATAGACCCTGCAGTGTAGAGACTCGCAGTCAAGGAGTAAGTCAATATTTATTAAGTAGTAACAGCGCTAATGTGTTTTTCAGGTGTACGGTACAATATGTGATATGCTAACCTTTCTCTCTCTGTCTCTCTCTCTCCCTCTCTCTGTTTCTCTCTGTCTCTCTCTCTCTCTCCTCTTTCTCTCTCTGTCTCTCTCTGTCTCTTTCTCTCTCCTCTTTCTCTCTCTGTCTCTCTCTCCTCTGTCTCTCTCTTTCCCCTTTGTCTCTCGCCGTCTCTCTCTCTCCCATCTCTCTCTCCCCTCTCTCTCGCTGTCTCTCTCTCTCTTTCTGTCTCTCTCTCTCCCCTCTTCATCTCTCTCTCTCTCCCCTTTTTCTCTCTGTCTCTCTCTCTCTCCCCTTTTTCTCTCTCTGTCTCTCTCTCTTTCTCTGTCTCTCTCTTTCCCCTCTGTCTCTCTCCCCTCTTTCTCTATCTTTCTCTCCCCCTTCCTTCCTTCCTTCCCTCCCTCTCTCTCTTTCTTTCTCTCCTGCTTCCCTCTCTCTCTAGACATGCCTCTCCATGTTCGGCGCAGTAGCGACCCCTCTCTGGCAGGCCTTCCCCTGGGTGACCCACATACAGCACCGGAGGAACCATCCCGTAAGAACCCCACACGATGGTCCACCACGGCAGGCTTTCGCAAGCACAACCACCACCACAGCCAAAACACTGGGACCAACAGCCTGGAACGCAAGGTATAGTAACCCAAAACCTAACCCTTATCCTAACACAGCCATAGCCAGAACACAGGGACCAATAGCCTGGTACAGTACAGTGAACTATCCCAACCCCATGACCTAGGTCATATCCAGTAGGGACAAAAGGTTTTGTAACAGGGAGGTACTACTCATTTACAATGGTGCCCTGACGACAGCAATACAACAAATTCTAAATGATCAATACAAATAAAATGAACTACAAATTACAGAATCAACATGACAGCTTCAAACTCCACATTTTACATGAAATCCAAACATTTGCAATTCTCATTTAATTCATTCAACATTAAAGTCCTAAACTGCCCTAGAGGCACCCGAGTGTCAAGATGTAGAGAGTTTTGTAGGCTATTCCAAAATGGGAGGCATTCAAACTGAAGGCGGATTTACCTAGATCGGTACGTACTAGTGGAACCAGGGAAGTGAGGTAGGTTGGAAGCTTCTGTAGTAGAGCTTTATAAACAAAAAGGGAGTCATGAAGTGATCTACAGGATTTAAATGAGGACCAATAAAAAGTGTGTGTTTTTGTTGTCCATTTTGGTACGGTGTGCCCTACTGAACTCGACTCTGGTAGTACCACCCTGCCTGAAATGTCATTCAGCTTCAAGGATCCTGGTCATTAACCCCTTAGTTAATCCTTTACCCACCACTTTTAGGAAACTAACCCCTATTCTTTATTGAAAAGAATGAAGATCACAGCTTTGAGCATATATTCTTTGTTCTAATTTACTTTTGAGGGTCGTCTGATGTGAACCAGAAGTGAATGTGAAAAGCTTATTTTAGGGTTCATCCTCCCTGAAGCTTAAAAAAGAACAGCTAGGCCTATTAACTAGATCAAAATGGCTGCCGACAAGCCTTTAGTGCTTTGAAACAACTGATATTCCAAATGAGATGGAGGGAAGAAGGGGAAGATGGAGTGCTCAGAATGTGACACAGCAACCCTCGACATGATTAGAGCGTTGGCTGATAATCCTATTTAAAAGCACTTTAGTTGTCACCGGCGCCATAATCTTACTGCACGCCGCTCGTCGCTTCCGAGAGGCTATGAGGGGAAAACGTAGAGACAGAAAAAATAAATCTGTTATTGTACCTTTCATTTGGTGGCAGAATAGACTTTTTGGTTTAATATCATAGGCTTAAGCAGATGGAGTCAGTGGCATTGTTTCTGGATATGCCTCTGTCTATTTTCATCTGTTAACGACTTGATGTTAAATACAGAAAATTTTGCCCCCTCTGGCTATATAATATTTCATCTTAGCAGAAAGTTGAATCTAAAATGAAACACGCTAACAATACATCAAAACTATTCATAATTTACTGACTAAAAATGTACCATATTTTGAAAGACCACTTTGCTTTGTCTACAGCTACTTGATTTGAGCGTCGCACGCCATGTTCCACTCATTATATTTGCCCTGTTTCCTATGACTCCAACAGATGAATCGTCTATTTTTCCTACATCATCTCAATACAGTGATATATAGCCGATGGGACTCTTGATTTATCAAGCTAGCATTGTAAAATCTTGACGTTCCTCAATGACTTTACAATGCATCTGTCAACTCTACTCCCTCCTTTCCTCTCTCCTCTTAGCTAGCTAGGCCTTTGTGCTTAGCACCGAGCACTAAACGGGTTTAGCAGAGCCAGCAGTAAATATGTGCTCGATGATTTACAGCCTCTCTGGGTTTGTGTTTTCTGTGTCGTTTTATAAGTCGTAAAAAATTCAAGAGTGGACTCCTTTGTCTCATGTCTGCCTGTGTTGTGCTGTGTGAACGGAGCACGGTTTGTATGTTGTGACTGTGATGGTTATCATTGAGACCAGGCGTCTCAATAGGCCTCTGACCCGTATCTTTATGGCCCTGTCTGCACCCCTTCCCTTCCTCCAGCCTCTCTATCTGGCCTCCTTCCTCCTGTCCTTCCTCAGCCGTGGTCCTTGGTCACGCTGCATTCAGCTCTAGTAAACCATATGGATTGTTTTAGCATACAGGAGACATACTGGATCTCCCTTAGGAGCGTTGCCCGGGCAGAACTTTTTGGAGTATCTAGTGCTAGGGTTGTGGTGCTCATGAAATTTTGTCAGCCAGTGATTGTCAAGCAAATAACTGCCGGTCTCACGGTAATTTACCGTTAATTAACATAAACACATTTAGCATCCCCCAACTTCCACGCATAGCCTACAAGCCACTGATGCTGACCTTTCAAATCAAATCAAATTTTATTGGTCACATACACATGGTTAGCAGATGTTAATGCGAGTGTAGCGAAATGCTTGTGCTTCTTGTTCCGACCATGCAGTAATATCTAACAAGTAATCTAACAATTTCACAACAACTACCTTTTACACACAAGTGTAAAGGAATGAATAAGAATATGTACATATAAATATATAGATGAGCGATGGCCGAACGGCATAGGCAAGATGCAGTAGATGGTATAGAGTACAGTATATACATATGAGATGAGTAATGTAGGGTATGTAAGCATTACATAAAGTGACATTGTTTAAAGAGACTAGTGGTACATTTATTACATCCAATTTTTTTATTATAAAAGTGGCTAGAGATTTGAGTCAGTGTGTTGGCAGAAGCCACTCAATGTTAGTGATGGCTGTTTAACAGTCTGATGGCCTTGAGATAGAAGTTGTTTTTCAGTCTCTCGGTCCCAGCTTTGATGCAGCTGTACTGACCTCACCTTCTGGATAATAGCGGGGTGAACAGGCAGTGGCTCGGGTGGTTGATGTCCTTGATGATCTTTTTGGCCTTCCTGTGACATCGGATGGTGTAGGTGTCCTGGAGGGTAGTTAGTTGGCCCCTGGTGATGCATTGTGCAGACCTCTACCCTCTGGAGAGCCTTGCTGTTATGGGCGGAGCAGTTGCCGTACCAGGCGGTGATACAGCCCGAGAGGATGCTCTCGATTGTGCATCTGTAAAAGTTTGTGAGTGTTTTTGGTGACAAGCCAAATTTCTTCAGCCTCCTGAGGTTGAAGAAGCGCTGTTGCGCCTTCTTCACCACGCAGTCTGTGTGGGTGGACCATTTCAATTTGTCCATGATGTGTACGCCGAGGAACTTAAAGCTTTCCACCTTCTCCACTACTGTCCCGTCGATGTGCATGGGGGGGTGCTCCCTCTGCTGTTTCCTGAAGTCCACGATCATCTCCTTTGTTTTGTTGACATTGAGTGTGGGGTTATTTTCATAACACCACACTCCGAGGGCCCTCCCCTCCTCCCTGTAGGACGTCTTGTCGTTGTTGGTAATCAAGCCCTACCACTGTAGTGTCGTCTGCAAACTTGATGATTGAGTTGGAGGCGTGCATGGCCACGCAGTCATGGGTGAACAGGGAGTACAGGAGAGGGCTGAGAACGCTCCCTTGTGGGGCCTCAGTATTGAGGATCAGCGGGGTGGCGATTTTGTTTCCTACCCTCACCACCTGGGGGCGTCCCGTCAGAAAGTCCAGGACCCAGTTGCACAGGGCGGGGTCGAGACCCAGGGTAATGACGTGTTTGGAGGGTACTATGGTGTTAAATGCTGAGCTGTAGTCGATGAACAGCATTCTTACATAGGTATTCCTCTTGTCCAGATGGGTTAGGGCAGTGTGCAGTGTGATGGTGATTGCGTTGTCTGTGGACCTATTTGGGCGGTAAGCAAATTGGAGTGGGTCTAGGGTGTCAGGTAGGGTGGAGGTGATATGATCCTTGACTAATCTCTCAAAGCACTTCATGATGACGGAAGTGAGTGCTACGGGGCGATAGTCGTTTAGCTCAGCTGTGGGTTACACTAGTTCATTTAGCTGTGGGTTACACTAGTTCATTTAGCTGTGGGTTACACTAGTTCATTTAGCTGTGGGTTACACTAGTTCATTTAGCTGTGGGTTACACTAGTTCATTTAGCTGTGGGTTACACTAGTTCATTTAGCAGACAAGATTTGCTTAGAATTTTGTGGCATTATTTTATATTATTTCATAGTATGAAGAATACAATTGAACATAGCTGAATAAAATAGAAAGGATATTTCCTCCAAACGATTTGAAGCACTTATGGCTATTCTGTGTTGAACGGTGAACAAAGAAACAGGTACTCCTAAATGCTTAATTTAGAGTTATGTCATTTTAGTTGTGATACAATCGTTTGGGCTATATGTTCTGATTTTTAATACATTTCGTCAGCCAACAAGATGAATAGGCCTAGCGAACTGCAAAAGCCCTAGCCTATGTCAATTTACTAAGTTGACCTATTCTGTGCAAGAAATAAGTATTCCAAACATAGTCTGGGACAGTTGTGGGATGTGATAGATCCCAAATTAATACAACCACTAGCATGAAAAAACCTGTTTTAAGCAATGCGCCTGACACAACAGATCAGAACATTGATAAAATATCCACACACGGTGGTAGGCTATGAGCACAAATGTTCCATTAGCAGGAAAACACCATTCTCAAAAGTGACCGCAAATGCGATTATGCATGTAATGTAATTTTTATTATAAAGGTGCATTTTTATGTGAAAAGTATTTTCCCCAAACATGAAACTTACACGCTGCGTGTGTATGCCAGTCAGAATGTACGCCCGTTGTAAAGAGGATTAATGTGCTTCATTTTAAGAAGTTATTTGACCACTTTCATTGTGATACAAATCTTATCTGAACATATAGGCCTATGGGCTAGGCTACATGAGGTGTGCGACTATGATTTAAAAAAGTTGCCAAAAAAAAGGCATGTGCTGTTTCTTGCCTTAAGCTGGGCATCATACATAAGTGATAATATATAATTCACAAGTGGTAGGCTTATATTATCACCCATCAGACTATTCTTGATTTAATCTTATTTTTACATATACTAAATAATATACAGTACCAGTCAAAAGTTTGAACACACCTACTCATTCAAGGGTTTTTCTTTATTTTTATTATTATTATTATTATTATTATCTAGATTGTAGAATAATAGTGAAGACATCAAAACTATGAAATAACACATATGGAATAATGTAGTAACCCAAAAAGTGTGAAACATATCAAAATATATTTTAGATTCTTCAAAGTAGCCACCCTGTGCCTTGATGACAGCTTTGAACACTCTTGTTATTCTCTCAACCAGTTTCATCTGTAATGCTTTTTCTTGAAGGAGTACCCACATATGCTGAGTACTTGTTGGCTGCTTTTCCTTCACTCTGCGGTCCAACTCATTCCAAACCATCTCAATTGGGTTGAGGTCAGTTGATTGTGGAGGCCAGGTCATCTGATGCAGCACTCCATCACTCTCTTTCTTGGTTAAATAGCCCTTACACAGCCTGGAGGTGTGTTGGGTCATTGTCCTGTTGAAAAACCAATGATAGTCCCACTAAGCGCGAACCAGATGGGATGGCGTATCGCTGCAGAATGCTGTGGTAGCCAAGCTGGTTAAGTGTGCCTTGAATTCTAAATAAATCACTGACAGTTTCACCAGCAAAACACCTCCACGCCATCACAAATCCTCTTCCATGCTTCACGGTGGGAACCACACATACGGAGATCATCCGTTCACAATCTCTGCGTCTCACAAAGACACGGCGGTTGGATCCGAAAATGTCAAATTTGGACCAAAGGACATATTTCCAACGGTCTATTGTCCACTGCTCGTGTTTCTTGGCCCAAGCAAGTCTCTTCTTCCGTGATGACCCTCCCACTCTGTCTGCCGTATTCTTTCTCTTTGTTCTTGTTTTCCTTATTAGGATGTCGGCGGGCGGAGCTGGGGGGGTCGTCAGCGACATGGCACACACCTGGGCTCGAATGTGTCCCAAGATAAATGTACCACTTCCCCATTCATTGAGGAGACTCTCTCCATGCAGACACACTGATTTTGGTTGTGGCATTTTTGTGGCTGTTTTGTTTGTTTGTTTGTTTGTTTGTTTGTTTGGGCACCTTCAACACCCCTCATTATCACATTTATGCAGGCAACCACTCACTTACACTACTGATTACACACACCATTGTTAATTGTATTTAGTTTACTTTAGTTAATACATATATTTTGTTATTCCTCATCTCCACGTTGTCTCCCTTTTTTTACGAGCTTTGAGCCGGTTCGTGACAAGTGGAGGCTCGTCTGGGATCTTGAAGGTGTTGTGTTTGGGAGAAAACGTGGAGTTAATGTTTGAGAACTCTTTAGGTGCTTTGTTTGCATCTTTTGTTACAGCTTTTGCTTTTGAGTTGTAATGTTTGGTGCCTAGTATTGGTTGCCTTTTGTTTGGTAAACTTGCCACTGCGGTGGATAGTTGGTTGTGTGCTGCGTTGGAGAGTACATTGGTTCGTTTCCAAGCCTTGCCCAGGCTGGAGACTCTTGCTCTACTCGCTGCTGTGACATCGGTTCGATGAGGTGAGTACAGTCGGCTGTGTACCTCAGTGGGAGATTTGGGTAGGGTAGTGACACTTGCTACCTGGAGCTATAGCCTTTCTCTTTCCCCTGTTAGGCTTAGCGACGTGTTTCACTTTGGAATACGTTGGGCATAGTTATTTTAGCGTGGTGTCTGTGGACTGAGCAGTTGTCTCGGGGGCATATCCGTGGCTTGGGGGAATCTGCCAGCGTGCTGGTTGGTTTATTTCCTTGCCAGCGGGCTACAGTGCATAATTACCCACCGCAAATCCGCATGCAGACTAGGGTTGAGTTATTGTAGGTTTTGGGGAAGCTCCATATGTATCCCAGCTCTCTTCTGTGTTGCCCAGTGTGATTGTCATTTCTCTTCTGTGGTGCCCAGTGTGATTGTCACTTCTCTTCTTGTGGTCCGGTTTGGTGTGCTCAGTAGAGGGGAAGAGCGAGAATTTTTTTTTTTGTATTTACTTGTGACTATGGGTTCATTCGCGTTCCATCAGAGGAACTGTTAGAATTATGTACTAAAGAACAGCTGTTGAATATTGCTGAACACTACAAGGTTGAAATTAGTGATAAACGTCTAACATTTTATTAGGTTAATATTGAAGACCAATCTGATGGAGAGTGGTATTCTTGAAGTTACCACTAGGGCAGCCTTTGCTGAGGACTCGTCGTCTCCCCGTAACGTTACAATGGCCATTTCGTCTGTTAGTCCTAGTCTTTTTGAACAGCAGAAAGAACTGCTTCTGTTTCAGCTAGAGCATGATCGTGAGAAGCTAGAGCATGACCATGTAAAGTATGAAAAATAATTGGCATTTAAACAGAATTTGGAGTGTGCTAAAATCAAGCTGCAACAAGAGCGGCTAGAGCTGGTTAGGGAAGGAAAGCTCTCAGGGGAGAGTTTGCTCTGGGAAGGTGACCAAGATTTACCTAGGGGTCGCTCCTCTTTTGGTCGTGCCCCGGACACATTTGATATTGTTGGGAACTTACGGTTGTTGCCAAAATGTAATGAGAAGGACCCTGAGACGTTCTTTTCCTTGGAGCTTGTTGCTGACGTGCTCTCTTGTGCTCCCTGTTCATGAATGTCTACGTGACTGACCATTGTATATTTTGTTTGGTGTTGTCCTGTTCTGTCGCTCCTGTCTGTTCCTTCTGGTCCTCGTTTTCTTCTTTCCTCTTAAAGGTTGCTGAGGTCTGGGGAGGACGAGGTTGGCTGGGGCAAGTGGAAGTGTGAACACGTACCCCCTCATCAATTTGCTGGGTCAATTTGGGACGCAGAGGCTGGGTCAATTTGGGACGCAGAGGCTGGGTCAATTTGGGACGCAGAGGCTGGGTCAATTTGGGACGCAGAGGCTGGGTCAATTTGGGACGCAGAGGCTGGGTCAATTTGGGACGCAGAGGCTGGGTCAATTTGGGACGCAGAGGCTGGGTCAATTACTAGGATCCAGGGCAGTATTTCATTTGTGTGACTGGTATAATGTTCCGGGGTCCTTGTTGGTCCCGGGTTTTTATGGGGGGGGACCCTTCCACTCTGTCTTCCGTATTCTCTCTTTGCTCTTGTTTTCCTTATTAGGATGCCGGCGGGCGGAGCTGGGAGGTTCGTCAGTGACATGGGACACACCTGGGCTCGGGTGTGTCCCAGGATAAATGTACCACTTCCCCATTCATTGAGGAGTCTCTCTCCATGCAGACACACTGATAGATTTTGGTTGTGGCTGTTTTGTTTGTTTGCGTTGGCACATTCAACACCCCTCATGATCACATTTATGCAAGCAACCACTCACTTACACTACTGATTACTGACTACACACACCATTGTTAATTGTATTTAGTTTACTTTAGTTAATAAATATATTTTGTTATTCCTCATCTCCACGTTGTCTCCCTCTTTGTTTTGAACTTTGAGACGGTTCATGAAACTTCTAATTGGTGTCCTTGGTTTCTTTGCAGCAATTTGACCATGAAGGCCTGATTCACGCAGTCTCCTCTGAACAGTTGGTGTTGAGATGTGTCTGTTACTTGAACTGTGGAGCATTTATTTGGGCTGCAATTTCTGAGGCTGGTAACGCTCATGAACTTATCCTCTGCAGCAGAGAACTCTGCGTCTTCCTTTCCTGTGGTGGTCCTCATGAGCCAATTTCATCATAGCGCTTGATGGTTTTTGCATTTGCACTTGAAGAAATGTTCAAAGTTCCTGAAATGTGGTGTATTCCCTGACCTTCATGTCTTAAAGTAATGATGGACAGTCATTTTTTCTTTGCTTATTTGAGCTGTTCTTACCATAATATGGACTTGGTATTTTACCAAATAGGGCTATCTATCCTCTGTATACCACCCCTACCTTGTCACAACTGATTGGCTCAAACGAAGGAAAGAAATTCCGCAAATTAACTTTTAACAAAGCACACCTGTTAATTGAAATGCATTGCAGGTGACTACCTCATGAAGCTGGTTGCGAGAATGCCAAGAGTGTGCAAAGCTGTCATCAAAACAAAGAGGGGCTCCTTTGAAGAATCTTAAATGTAAAAACAATTTAGAATTGTTTAAGACTTTTTTGGTTACTGCATGATTCCATATGTACTATTTCATAGTTTTGATGTCTTCACTATTCTACAATGTAGAAAATGGTAAAACTAAAGAGAAACCCTTGAATGAGTAGGTGTGTCAACTTTTGACTGGTACTGTATGTGTGAAATTTGTACCATTATCATGCACCTGTCTCGAAACGGGCAGGGGAAAAAAAATGTATGTCATCTATGCACTTAAATAGTGAATGGAGGACACTTTTCCCATGGTTCATTTTCATGCCAGCCAGGTAGGCTATACTCCTCTTGTAAATATAAGCAATGTGCTTAATATTAGGAAAGTTGAGAAATAAATATAGTAGGCCTAGCCTACAGAAAGCGGATGGGATCCTCCTTTTAATATTGGCAATCACTGTTTTCTCATGTACAAGTGCATTCGGAAAGTATTCAGATCTCTTGACTTTATCCACATTTTGTTACGTTAGACTTATTCTACAATTGATTCAATTGTTTGTTTTTTCCTCATCAATCTACACACAATACAAAAACAGAAATATCACATTTACATAAGTATTCAGACCCTTTACTCAGTGCTTTTTGGGTATGATGCTACAAGCTTGGTACACCTGTATTTGGGGATTTTTCTCCCATTCTTCTCTGCAGATCCTGTCAAGCTCTGTCAGGTTGGATGGGGATCGTCGCTGCACAGCTATTTTCAGGTCTCTCCAGAGATGTTCGATCAGGTTCAAATCCAGGCTCTGGCTGGGCCACTCAAGGACATTCAGAGACTTGTCCCGAAGCCACTCCTGTGTTGTCTTGGCTGTGTGCTTAGGGTCATTATCCTGTTGGACGGTGAACCTTTGCCCCAGTCTGAGGTCCTGAGCATTCTGGGACATGTTTTCATCAAGGATCTCTCTGTTTTTTCCTTAACTCTGTTAATCTTTCCCTCTATCCTGACTTGTTTCCCAGTCCATGCCGCTGAAAAACATCCACAGAGCGTGATGCTGCCACCACCATGCTTCACCTTAAGGATGGTGCCAGGTTTCCTCCTGATGTGGTGCTTGGCATTAAGGCCAAAAAGTTCAGTCTTAGTTTCATCAGATCAGAGAATCTTGTTTCTCATGGTCTGAGAGTCTTTAGGTGCCTTTTGGCAAGCTCCAAGAGGGCTGTCATGTGTCTTTTACTGAGGTGTGGCTTCCGTCTGGCCACTCTACCATAAAGGCCTGATTGGTGGAGTACTGCATACATTTTTGTCCTTCTGGAAGGTTCTCCCTTCTCCACAGAGGAACTCTGGACCTCTATCAGAGTGTCCATCGGGTTCTTGGTCATCTCCCTGACCAAGGCCCTTTTCCCCCTATTGCTTAGCCTTCCCTGTAGCTCAGTTGGTAGAGCATGGTGTTTGCAACGCCAGGGTTGTGGGTTTGATTCCCACGGGGGGCCAGCACAGAAAAAAATGTATGGTATGAAATGTATGCATTCACTACTGTAAGTCGCTCTGGATAAGAGCGTCTGCTAAATGAATAAAATGTCAAAAATGTAAAATGTAAATGCTTAGTTTGGCCGGGCAGCCAGCTCTAGGAAGAGTCTTGGTGGTTCCAAACTTCTTCCATTTAAGAATGATGGAGGCCACTGTGTTCTTGGGGACCTTCACTGCTACAGAAATGTTTTGGTACCCTTCCCCAGATCTGTGCCTCGTCACAATCCTGTCTCGGAGCTCTGCGGACATCCTCTTGGCTTGTTTTTTTCTCTGATATGCAATGTCAACTATGAGACCTTATGAAGATGGTGTGTGTCTTTTCAAATCACGTCCAAACAATTGAATTTACCAAAGGTGGACCCCAAGTTTTACAAACATGATCAATGGATCAATGGAAACAGGATGCACCAGAGCTCAATTTCGGTCTCATAGCAAAGGGTCTGAATACTTATGTAAATAAGTATTTATGTTTTTTTATATTTAATACATTTGCAAAAATGTCTTAAAACCTGTTTTCACTTTGTCATTATGGGGTATTGTGTGTAGATTGCTGAGAAATTGTTTTTATTTAATCAGCTTTAGAATAAGGCTGTAACATAACAAAATGTGGAAAAAGTCAAGGGGTCTGAATAGTTTCCGAAGGCACTGTAATTGTGTAGCGTATTGAAATGTTGCGGAACATGAGCTCAATTACATTTGCATTGACGTCAGAGTGATTAGAGGGACAATAGAGTGCTGAGTACCAGGCAGTTATCAAGTTTGGTAGTCTACTAATGACCATCAGCAGCATCAGAGCTTGGAGAAGCCTATTTACTGTGACTAAACGGTCACGTGGAATTTGACTGCCGTCCGTCATGACTCGTGACCGCCGGTGTGGCGGTAATACGGTCACCGTAACAGCCCTATCCAGTGCATGTTGTCCTGACCGACATAGTGACGGAGCAGCTGTGGGTCGGCCACACTGGTCTAGACTGGTCTGACAGTCTGTAGCCACCAGCGGTATCACACACAGACAGGCACCACACACAAACACGTGCTGTCTGAAGTCAACAGCAGCCTTGCTCTGTAGGTTTTCTAGGCCGAGACTGGCCTGGCATGTCTGTCTGGACTGTAACCCCCCCCCCTCTCTCTACCTGTGTTTGCTCTATAAACTCCAACAAATGGCGATCTAATTAGCATAGCCCGAGGGTATTTGATTTCACCTTCACAGGAAATGTTTTCGAGAGGTTCTTAATTCTCTTTGCGTTCCAAAGGGCACCATGTTCCCTAAACAGTGCACTACCCATAGGGTTCCAGTCAAAAGTAGGTGCAGTATGTTGGGAATAGTGTGCCATTTGGGAAGCACACTCAATATGATAGTAGAGCTAAGCTGTGGTCCAAGGCACCAAGCGGCTCCCGGTGACGTGGCCAGGCTATTAGTGACAAGAATTTAGCATGTGTGTGTACTGAGATAGGAATGAACTGTATCAGTGTGTGGCTCATGGCCAAGATAAGCTAGACTACCTGCCAATCATATTACAGCTATTTAACAGCATCACAATCGCATCTGTCTGTCATGTCAGCATGGAATTGCTTAGTGAAAAGTAGCGCTGGACGATGTGTACTTCATCATACTTTGGAGACGTAGTACATGTACAATATAATGTATGTTCTTGTGTGTTTGTGTGAATAACAGATGATTATAGTGTGACTTTGTGTGTTAAACGTTGTCTCTCCTCCATGTCTGCAGGGTAAATTAGGATTTGTGTGTGGACTTGTATCGAATGCTATTGTTGTAGTACAGTACACTGCATGTACTGTGAATCAATCGAATACTATTGGTGTGGTACAGTATACTGCATATACTGTGTATCAATCGAATACTATTGTTTTATTACAGTATACTGCATGTACTGTGTATCAAAATGTGGTATTAAACATTGCCTCTCGTCCGTGTGTGCAGGGTAAGGATGTAGATGCGTACCGGAGTCTCCCTCGTGATTCAGCAGCTTGGGCCACCCAGTTCCAGAGAGAGACTGCCCGCTCCTCACTCAGCGCCAACCACCCCATGGTGGACCGCTGGCTGGACAGACAGGATCAGGTAGGACCACACACATACACACACACACACACACACACATACACACATACATACATACATACATACATACATACATACATACATACATACATACATACATACATACATACATACATACATACATACATACACACACACACACACACACACATACATACACACACACACACACATACATACACACACACATACATACATACATACATACCGGCCAACTTTGGCCCTAACCCTAGTGTTACAAAAACAACAACATGTACATTACTGATGTTCAGCCAGCCAACTCTGGCCCTTACCTCAGTGTTCATTTACATGACATTGTGCTTTCAATGGAGCTTTCAGAGTCAAACATTGCAGTATTTCTGTTTTACAGTATGTCTGTTTTTTTTCTCTCGTTTTGACTGACTGGTCTTCCTATTGAAGGCTGAGAGAAAAGGGAAAACGGCGCTTGAAAAAGTGGAACTTAAATAAAATGGCAGACAGTCTCTGTGGAGCTCATAAATGACCTTGAAGGTGTGGGCCAAGTAGCTCTCGATCCTCGCTCGATGGGAAAGTATTTATTCCATCTTCCATCTCTGTCTTTCACACATTCCTGCCGCTGCTGCTATTTCATTGTCTGTCTGTCGATACATCAGTTGCCTGGCTGCCGGGACCATGTGGGAGGTGTTTAAATGATCCTCCGCCACACAAAGAAATGGAAAGAAGAGAGAGTGATGGGGAGAGAGAGTAAGGGTGATATAAGTTTGCAGCTAGGCATTTGTTTGTTACTTCATATTAATGAATATTAGATGTTTCATCACTAGAACCGCTAAAGCACTAATTTGGACTACTCATGAATTTAATTGTTTTATTACTCCGCCATTTTGAAATATTCCCCCCTCCGTCCTTGACTTTCCTTAATAAGTTAATATAACACACTGCAGTTGTTTTGAAACTTAATATCACAAAAAGAAGTGGAGTTATAACTAGTTTTAAGAGGGCGTGTCATTTTTTTCAGTGGTTGTCCCCCGCTGCGCCTCCTCCCGACAGTAGGGCCTGCTACGCTCCTTCTCCTGACAGTGAAGGTGTTGTGCCCAGTTGATAATCACCCTGATAATTGCCTCGAAACTGAACCTAAACTTGACCTGTACCGAAACTAATTTCACACAAACAGTGCATTTGTAAAGTATTCAGACCCCTTGCCCTTTTCTAAATTTTGTTACGTTACAGCCTTATTTTAAAATGGATTCAATCGTTTTTTTTCCTCTCATCAATCTACTCGCAATACCCCATAATGACATAGCAAAACCAGGTTTTTAGAAATGTTTGAAAATGTATAACATTTTTAAAACTGATATCACATTTACACAAGTATTCAGACCCTTTACCCAGTATTTTGTTGACGCACCTTTGGCAGCGATTACAGCCTTGAGTCTTCTTGGCTATGAAGCTACATGCTTAGCACACCTGTATTTGGGGATTTTCTCCCATTCTTCTCTGCAGATCCTCTCAAGCTCCGTAAGGATGGATGGGGAGCATCGCTGCACAGCTATTTTCAGGTCTCTCCAGAGATGTTCGATTGGGTTCCGTCTCTGAGCGCTCTGGAGCAGGTTTCATCAAGGATCTGTCTGTATTTTGCGCTGTTCATCTTTCCCTTGATCCTGACTGGTCTCCCAGTCTCTGCTGCTGAAAAACATCCCAACAGCATGCTGCCACCACCATGGTGCAAGGTTTCCTCCAGGCGTGACACTTGGCTTTCAGGTCAAATGTTTCAATCTTGGTTTCATCAGACCAGAGAATCTTGTTTCTCATGATCTGAGAGTCTTTAGGTGCCTTTTGGCAAAACTCCATGCGGACTGTCAAGTGCCTTTTACTGGGGAGTGGCTTCCATCTGGCCACTCTACCATAAAGGCCTGATTGGTGGAGTACTGCATACATTTTTGTCCTTCTGGAAGGTTCTCCCATCTCCACAGAGGAACTCTGGAGCTCTATCAGAGTGTCCATCGGGTTCTTGGTCATCTCCCTGACCAAGGCCCTTCTCCCCCTATTGCTCAGTTTGGCTGGTCGGCCAGCTCTAGGAAGAGTCTTGGTGGTTCCAAACTTCTTCCATTTAAGAATGATGGAGGCCACGGTGTTCTTGGGGACCTTCAATGCTGCAGAAATGTTTTGGTACCCTTCCTCACATCTGTGCCTCGACACAACCCTGTCTCGGAGCTCTACAGACAATTCCTTCGACCTCATGGATTAGTTTTTGATCTGACATGCATTTTCAACCTTATTAAGACAGGTGTGTGCCTTTCCAAGTCATGTCCAATCAATTTAATTTACCAAAGGTGGCCTCCAATAAAGTTGTAGAAATATCTCAAGGATGATCAATGGAAACAGGATGCTCTGGTGCTCAATTTCGAGTCTCATAACAAAGGGTCTGAATACTGACAGTTGAAGTTGGAAGTTTACGTACACTTAGGTTGGAGTCATTAAAAATAGTTTTTCAACCACTCCACAAATTTCTTGTTAACAAACTATAGTTCTGGCAAGTCGGTTAGGACATCTACTTTGTGTTTGACACAACTAATTGTTTCAACAATTGCTTACAGACAGATTATTTGACTTCACTGTATTGCAATTCCAGTTGGTCAGAAGTTTACATACACTAACTTGACTGTGCCTTTAAACAGCTTGAAAAATTCCCGAAAATTGTGTCATGGCTTTAGAAGCGTCTGATAGGCTAATTGACATCATTTGAGTCAATTGGAGGTGTACCTGTGGATATATTTCAAGGCCAACCTTCAAACTCAGTGCCTCTTTGCTTGACATCATGGGAAAATCAAAAGAAATCAGCCAAGACCTCAGAAATAAAATTGTAGACCTCCACAAGTCTGGTTCATCCTTGGGAGCAATTTCCAAACACCTGAAGGTACCACGTTCATCTGTAGAAACAATAGTACGCAAGTATAAACACCATGGGACCAAGCAGCCGTCATACCGCTCAGGAAGGAGACACGTTCTGTCTCCTAGAGAATAACGTACTTTGGTGCGAAAAGGGCAAATCAATCCCAGAACAACAGCAAAGGACCTTGTGAAGATGCTGGAGGAAACAGGTACAAAAGTATCTATATCCACAGTAAAACGAGTCCTATATCGACATAACCTGAAAGGCCACTCAGCAAGGAAGAAGCCACTGCTCCAAAACCGCCATAAAAAAGCCAGACTACGGTTTGCAACTGCACATAGGGACAAAGATCTTACTTTTTGGAGAGATGTCCTCTGGTGTGATGAAACAAAAACAGAACTGTTTGGCCATAATGACCATCGTTATGTTTGGAGGAAAAAGGTGGAGGCTTGCAAGCCGAAGAACATCATCCCAACCGTGAAGCACGGGGGTGGCAGCATCATGTTGTGGGGGTGCTTTTCTGCAGGAGGGACTGGTGCACCTTACAAAATAGATGGCATCATGAGGCAGGAAATGTATGTGGATATATTGAAGCAACATCTCAAGACATCAGTCAGGAAGTTAAAGCTTGGTCGCAAATGGGTCTTCCAAATGGACAGTGACCCCAAGCATACTTCCAAAGTTGTGGCAAAATGGCTTAAGGAGAACAAAGTCAAGATATCGGAGTGGCCATCACAAAGCCCTGACCTCACTGAAAAAGCTGAACTGAAAAACCTGACTCTGTCAGGAGGAATGTGCCAAAATTCCACCAACTTATTGTGGGAAGGTTGTGGAAGGCTACCTGAAACGTTTGACCCAAGTTAAACAATTTAAAGGCAATGCTACCAAATACTAATTGAGTGTATGAAAACTTCTGAGCCACTGGGAATGTGAAGAAAGAAATAAAAGCTGAAATAAATCATTCTCTCAAATATTATTCTAACATTTCACATTCTTAAAATAAAGTGGTGATCCTAACTGTCCTTAGACAGGGACTTTTTACTAGGATTAAATATCAGGTATTGTGAAAAGTTTAAATGTATTTGGCTAAGGTTTATGTAAACTTCCGACTTCAACTGTATGTAAATAGGGTATTTCTGTTTTTTTATTTTTTATTCATTTGCAAACATTTCGAAAGCCCTTTTTTCGCTTTGTCGTTATGGGGTATTGTGTGTAGATTGATGAAACAAAAAAAAAAGTAATCAATTTTAGAATAAGGCTGTAACTTAACAAAATGTGGAAAAAGGGAAGGTGTCTGAATACTTTCTGAATGCACTTGATGCTTTCTGTTTCATAGTCGTAACAAACAAACTCCTCGACTAAAATTGATTGATCCCCTGAATTTTGGTGTTTTTTGGTTTGGGTTTTTACATATAGCCTACAGTAAAATAAACAAAAAATGCTATTGCGTTATAATTTTTTTTAACATAACCAAATTAATATTGTTGTCTTAGCATATATGAAATGCATTAATTGCACTGTTAGACTGTTGCAATCAGAATGACTGCTCGTAAGCCCAGTGGTTCTGGTGTTAATTCGCTTGCACTTATAGAGGCCTAAACAAAGGCTTCCAAAATGGCTGTGATTACAGGGCAGAACGGATCAAATGGACATGTTTACATATTACTAAGACCCGCTGCCACTCTGATCCGTCCCCTATGTATATTTAATTGTTCGGGAACTTCTACCACATATCACTTAAACAGGACAGGACTCTCACTAATGTGTGCAACAAATATAGCCACTTATTCCCTTCATAGTGCACTACTTTTGACAAGGGCCCATAGGTCTCTGGTCAAAGGTAGTGCACTATGCAGTAGAGAATAGGGTGCCATTTGGGAAGCAGGCCCAGATAGAGTAGGCCAGCTTGCCTTGCATTGCGCTGCCGAATCCAATCCCGCCTTGGGTTATGCATCATCATTAAGGAGAGCCATCTTGCATGGAGAAGCCAATCAGCTCTCCCAGTGGGGGCTGTTTTTCTGGAGCTTTCTGATCCAGTGGAGCAGTCCTTCAGTCAGAGCCCCAGCCCCCACCAGCCCAGGCATAACTGACAGAGTCATCCATTTGGAGTCCACACCACCATTACAGCTGTATTGTGACCCAGATGAGCTGTCACAGGCAAGGACCTCCAGCAGTACTCCAATTTTCAGGCCCTCTGACTCCTCATTTCATCCAGCCTCTTCTCCTCATCCAACCAAACCCCACCTCCCCTAAGGCTCCATCATGCATTGTGATGTTGACCTAGGCTGATGGGTGAAGCCACATTAGAATACAGACCCCAACTGCCCCTCCTCCCTCCATCTCTTCTTCCTATCTTTCTCTTCAACCCCCATCCCCACCTTCTCCACCATTCCTTCTCCTCCCAGGGAAAGTAGTGATGTGGAATGACGGGGGCCATTCCAAGACAGGTGGCGGCAATGGCTTCTGGGATTCATGCTACTGCATTAGACCTGTGTCTTTACACGCTCCTCCTGCCTCCACATTCCACACTAGTCACGCCAAGCCGCCACATAGCCAAAAACCCGTCAGGCCCACTCCACTTTATCCCATGCCAACCATCAGGCTCTCCTCTCTGGGTTAACTGGAAGCTGTGGCAGCCTCAGTGCTCTGGGGCATAGACCAGGATGGGCGTTAGGAAAATGGAGGGCCTTGCTGTAGCCGTCACTGTTTGTGACTTACACTATTGATTTATGCATCATATTTTTATTGCATCTTAATATCAGTGTTGAGGCTTGTTTTATGATGCTGGAGGAAGCTCCTCGTTTATGACGATGGCTCCAGAATCACCTCAATGAATTGCTTGTTTAAACACTCTGTTCATACAGTGAACATACATACAACTGGTGTTATTGCATGCAGTATACTGCACAATGTGTTTTAATTCAGTGGAGGAGGTTGCATCTCTACCTGGGTTGAAATCACATTCATTGTCAGGGTTTTTGTCATCTTAGCAATCAGCCTCCCTCCCTTTGTTATGATATCTGTCCTTGTTTCTCAATGATGGCCGGGTGGTTGCCAATGTATTATCTCAAGGCCCGAGATAAAAATACGGTTCATTAAAACATCACACTGTTATGATCGGCAAAGCTGAGTGGAGATAATGAGTACGCACCCACGCACACACACACACACCTATACACGCCCGCACACACACACACACACACACACACACACACACACACACACACACACACACACACACACACACACACACACACACACACACACACACACACACACACACACACAAAAACACACTCAGACACACACACACAAACACACACAGACACACACACAAAAACACACTCAGACACACACACACTCACACACACAAACACACACAGACACACACAGAAAAGAAAATAAGTGAAATGAAAGCAATTATTTGTTTATCATGATGTATTTATCTGATGTCTGTTATTCTTCCTCTTAAATAATCAACAATTTTTTTACTCTGGATTCAATGAGATAATATTTCTGCATTACATCTTTAGTAGATCAGTTAATATTTAGATGTTACATAAAAGCACAGTGTTTCACAGATCATCTTTAAATTGTTGTTTTGAAGGTCGGAAATGTTGCTTTAGTCGTGTCCTCACAGTTTCCTCTGTGCCCTTTAATTGCCCCTGTCTGCTTAACAAATGGCACTCTATTCCCTACATAGTGCACACCTTTTGACCAAAGCCCTGGTTGAAAGTAGTGTGCTACATAGGGAATAGGGGGCCATTTGGGACGAGGGCCCCAGTCTGTTGAACAACTTACCCTCCGTTCCGATGTGTCCTGAACCATTTCGTATAAAGTGCCACTTTATAATGCATTTTTAATCAGCCCTTCCTTCCCACTCTTATTATGAATTAGACATGCTGTTCTATTCTGTTCAGTCAGACACGGACACAGAGGCGTTGTGTGGCTCCTCTACTCTCCCTTTAAACAGGAAGCATGTTCATTCAAGAAGCAACCGACTGGGCCTGCATCACAAATGGCACTCTATTCCCTAAATAGCACAACATTTGGGTTTTGGTCAAAAGTAGTGCCATATGTAGGTAATAGGGTGCTTTTGGGACATATACTGGCCCTTTAGAGTGGCCATGAAGCAAGAGACTGGCCCTTTAAAATAGGTCACTTTCCTCAGACATGGGAAAGGATAGAATCCTGTTAAAAACAGCAGGAATTTATAACACAGGTACAGTATATCTCACTTTTGTTGAATGTGATTTGTTTGTCTGTGTCTATGCCTCTGTGTACTCTAAATTTGCACACATGCTTTGCTTTTGTGGCTATACAGTACAGCAGTGTCAAATGCTTCCATCAAGGCCCTTGGGAAGCACTTCCCAGAGCATTATGTAGAGCTTATTGTAAATCGCATCTCTTTATCAAGCCATAAACGCCAAGGCCTTATGAGTTATTCTTTAAATAAACAGCTGTCGTTAACGCTGCCCCATTATCCCTGTTGATGAATGCTAATGGGATCTACTGACTTGCAGAGTGGAGAGGGAGAGATTGAGGGAGGGGGAGAAAGAGAGAGTGAGAGATGGCCCGGCTGAGTGCTTCTCCTTCACAGTGGCTCAGACTATCTGACAGCCTTTATGAACTCTACACAGGGGTGAGACTAACACATGGTGTCAATAACAGACATATTCAACCCAAACACATCTTGGTTAGGTCCACTGAAGGATCAGCCTAACTTTGAAATTGTACATTTAAATCTGTTATGAAGTATAAAAAAACAATTAGTCCGTCCACCCTTCCTCTCTGACTGTCCAGCCCTTCAGTGGTCAGATAAATACAGTGTTACATGAAGAGCCAGAGAGCCAAAAGAAAGAGGAGAATCTGATAGAAGCTTTGGTCAGAGTGCCAGCCAGGAGAATGTTCATGTGCTCTGCTCTTGAATGGAGCTGCACCACCTTGTGGGGTTTGTTTCTTCCTATCTGAAAACAAAATGCTCCCCTGCCCTGCTGTCTGCATGAGTGAGTAGTGAGAGGGATGGTCTCAGTTTGTTTCTTCCTATCTGAAAACAAAATGCTCCCCTGCCCTGCTGTCTGCATGAGTGAGTAGTGAGAGGGATGGTCTCAGTTTGTTTCTTCCTATCTGAAAACAAAATGCTCCCCTGCCCTGCTGTCTGCATGAGTGAGTAGTGAGAGGGATGGTCTCAGTTTGTTTCTTCCTATCTGAAAACAAAATGCTCCCCTGCCCTGCTGTCTGCATGAGTGAGTAGTGAGAGGGATGGTCTCAGTTTGTTTCTTCCTATCTGAAAACAAAATGCTCCCCTGCCCTGCTGTCTGCATGAGTGAGTAGTGAGAGGGATGGTCTCAGTTTGTTTCTTCCTATCTGAAAACAAAATGCTCCCCTGCCCTGCTGTCTGCATGAGTGAGTAGTGAGAGGGATGGTCTCAGTTTGTTTCTTCCTATCTGAAAACAAAATGCTCCCCTGCCCTGCTGTCTGCATGAGTGAGTAGTGAGAGGGATGGTCTCAGTTTGTTTCTTCCTATCTGAAAACAAAATGCTCCCCTGCCCTGCTGTCTGCATGAGTGAGTAGTGAGAGGGATGGTCTCAGTTTGTTTCTTCCTATCTGAAAACAAAATGCTCCCCTGCCCTGCTGTCTGCATGAGTGAGTAGTGAGAGGGATGGTCTCAGTTTGTTTCTTCCTATCTGAAAACAAAATGCTCCCCTGCCCTGCTGTCTGCATGAGTGAGTAGTGAGAGGGATGGTCTCAGTTTGTTTCTTCCTATCTGAAAACAAAATGCTCCCCTGCCCTGCTGTCTGCATGAGTGAGTAGTGAGAGGGATGGTCTCAGTTTGTTTCTTCCTATCTGAAAACAAAATGCTCCCCTGCCCTGCTGTCTGCATGAGTGAGTAGTGAGAGGGATGGTCTCAGTTTGTTTCTTCCTATCTGAAAACAAAATGCTCCCCTGCCCTGCTGTCTGCATGAGTGAGTAGTGAGAGGGATGGTCTCAGTTTGTTTCTTCCTATCTGAAAACAAAATGCTCCCCTGCCCTGCTGTCTGCATGAGTGAGTAGTGAGAGGGATGGTCTCAGTTTGTTTCATTATTTCCCCTAGTAGATCAAAGACGCTTAATTTAATAAAGAAGAATCTATGTTTCAGAGTCCATACTGGCATCTCTCTCTAGGCATTAACCTTTGTCTGTTGGAGAGTTATTTAGTATGGGTACACCATCGTGGACTTGAATATGACCTTTCACTCCAATTGTTCGTGGTTGAGAAAGGAGGTTAAAATGAGCATTTACTTAGTTAAGGTGGTCAGATATGTTGTGAGGTTAAGTATTGGTTGTTGTGGATCCCACACAGCCTGAGAACCCTATGGCATGCTGCAGGCACTGTTAGCTCAGTCAGGTGCAACCAGAGCAGATCAAATACTTTACACATAACAGGCAGCATTTACTGAATGGAACCTTTTACCGAATGCTATGGAATCACAGTCTTCTCCTCCTCCTACCTCCTCCTCTTCTCCCCTTTGTCTATACATACCCCCTCCTTGAACTGTACCACCCTTCCCCCTCTCTTTCCATCTCTCTGTTCTGTCTCAATATGCAATATATCGGTTTCTTTATTAGCTGAGTGTAACCTTTCCCTGGCCCTGCAGATGTAGGTGTGTGTTGCATAGAGAATTGTAATTACAGGTGGTGTGTGGTTGCACAGGGATTCTTTGGCAGTGTAATCGGTGGTGTGTTTGTGTGTGTGTGTGTGTGTACAGTATGTGCGTGTTTGCATGCCTGTTCGTGTGCATGTGTGTGTCTTTGTGTGTGTGTCTCTGTGCGTGTGTGTGCGTGTGTGTGTGTGTGTGTGTGTGTGTGTGTGTGTGTGTGTGTGTGTGTGTGTGTGTGTGTGTGTGTGTGTGTGTGTGTGTGTGTGTGTGTGTGTGTGTGTGTGTGTCTGCGTGTGTAATCAGCTGATCTATCAGGATGGATATGTGATGATCGGCAGGTCATGGGAGGTATACTGCAGAGATATTGGGAGTGAAGAGGGAGGATGCTCCCACATTCCAAACCACTGAAATCAATTATTGGTTGGTATCTAGTGTCTACAAAGCAGGGATTGCACTTGTCCCATAGTTCTCACTTCATTTAGTGTGAAGCAGACAAAAGGAATTCCATTTTCAGTCAGTAAAGACTTAATGTGCGCTCTCTCTCTCTCTCTCTCTCTCTCTCGCGCTCTTTCTCTCTCTCTTCTCTCTGTCTCTCTCTCTCTCTCTCTCTCTCTCTTTCTCGCTCTCGCTCTCTCTATTTCTCTTTTTCTTTCCTCATTCTTTTCTCATTGGGTTTTAAACCCAGCCGGTGGACCTGGCCAGTAGGTGCTGCTGTGTGTTCAAAATAGAGGATTATTTTTACAAAAACCAATGCCACATTGTCTCTCCTCTCTGTCGAGGGGGGCCTCTGCTCTCCTCTGCGTAATTACCTTATAATGTAAATGGCAGCTCACAAGAGACAGAGTTCTGCTGAGAGAGAGTCACATACAGCACTACAACACAGCCTTAGCCTCAAATTAGCTTTCCTCGCTTAATTAACTACCCAGCACTGAGCTGCTCCCAACCAGGCTTCTCTCTCTCCTGGTTAGCCAGCTTAGCGTGGCTTAGCTCACCATCTCTCCCTAGACTGAGTTCGAAAGATACTAGCTTGTGCTGTGAGTCGGAGCACATGTTGATCAATCAAGCATGGTTTGCTTTCTTCTCTTGCTCAGTCAAGCAAACAAACAGGCTACATCTCCCTCCTTCCCTCCCAACCCCCAACAGGCCTAGTTGCTGAGGCTGTCGTTGAATTGAGAGACGTTGTGTTATTGACCTTGACTCTAGGTAGGTAGGTAGGTAGGTAGGTAGGTAGGTAGGTAGGTAGGTAAGCATTCAGGAGGTGCGTTCATTCAGAGCTGCTCAAGGGCAAAGGAATGTGTCTGGATGACTTGTCATTCTGTATGCAGAACTGAGTGAGCATCTCTCTCTCTTTGACCTCTTTTACCACACTCTCCAGGCTCCCTTCATCCCTTCCTCACTCCTTTCTTCCCCTCGGCAACTGCCCCTCCATTCCTTTATCTCTCCTTCCTCCCATCCCTCCCTCTCTTTTACCTGTTTTATAGTACCCTCCAGCCTCCCTCCATTCCTCATTTCTTCCCCTCCCTTCCCTCCTTCTCCCAGACCACTGCCCCCTCTATCTCCACCCATGTTTCTCTCATTCCCACCAGCCCAGCACCTGTTAGAGGGAGGAGTGGCTGTGTGTCTGTGTTCAAAGAGCACCGGTGCCTCTCCTCTCCCCTCCTCTTCGCTCCCCTCTTCTGCTCTCCTGTGAAGACCAGCCAGTGAGCTGGAACTGTTCTAGTCCATTAACCTGCCGGCACAATGGACTAACACAACGCCACTCCACAACCCCCTGAGAGGAGAGGAGAGGAGAGGGAGGGAGCAGCAGTCATTTGTCAGACAGAGTCAGACTACTGCTGAGATGTTTTAACTGCGGACAGGAATGTTTTCCTGACCAATAAAAGTTTTAACTTGAGACCAGAGTCGTTCCTGGTCAAGTCACCAGGTCTGGAGTATTTCCTGATCCTATTTATGACACAGGATCCACTACCCATCAACATAAGTAGGTGGCCATGGTGAGGGTAAAGTGTTGGGTTCCAGTCACCTGGGGTCAAACCGGTGCTTGGGGACACCCAGGACAGGGTTAACATGGTGCTTGGGGATAGGGTCTTGTTGCCGTCTTCAAATCAAATCAAAATCAAATCAAATTTATTTATATAGCCCTTCGTATATCAGCTGAAATCTCAAAGTGCTGTACAGAAACCCAGCCTAAAACCCCAAACAGCAAGCAATGCATGTGAAAGAAGCACGGTGGCTAGGAAAATCTCCCTAGGAAAAACTCCCTAGAAAGGCAAAAAACCTAGGAAGAAACCTAGAGAGGAACCAGACTATGAGGGTTGGCCAGTCCTCTTCTGGCTGTGCCGGGTGGATATTATAACAGAACATGGTCAAGATGTTAAAATGTTCATAAATGACCAGCATGGTCAAATAATAATAATCATTGTAGTTGTCGAGGGTGCAACAAGCACGTCCGGTGAACAGGTCAGGGTTCCGTAGCCGCAGGCAGAACAGTTGAAACTGGAGTAGCAGCATGGCCAGGTGGACTGGGGACAGCAAGGAGTCATCATGCCAGGTAGTCCCGAGGCATGGTCCTAGGGCTCAGGTCCTCCGAGAGAAAGAAAGAAAGAGAGAAAGAGAGAATTAGAGAGAGCATATTTAAATTCACACAGGACACCGGATAAGACAAGAAAATACTCTTCCTCCTAAGATGACAGATACATCCCACACTCCTCTGTCCTCACCTTTTCATCCTGGTCAGTGGTCACTTCTAAGGTCATGATACGGTCATTGTTAGGTGGTGACCAACAGGTCACATGTGCCATGAGTCATTCTGCTACCCCAGAATAATTTCTTGCTGTGTGGTCGAGTGGGTAAAATTCCAACAAAATGTACGATCTTGCTGCCCTTCCCTTTTCTAATCTGTCTAAATAAAGCATAGAACAATTGTATCCATTATCATCAATCAATATTTAGGCTATAAACCATTGATTGTATGAGAGACCGTTTGTGTTTTGAAGCTGCCTTTTACATGCACTGAAACCACAAAGTATTTTCACAACACTCTCTTAAAAACACCAATATTAAGGTTAAAGAACCACTTTGGGTGTTTTAGAGTACTTCATTTCTGTTTTAAAACACATTCTGAGTATTAAAACACTTCCATTGGGTTTACATTCAAACACCCTCCATACACCAGATCTCAGCTTAGATGCACCACTTTTCATGGTTTCATTACACAATCATGGTGTTTTGAGACTTTCTATTTTTACAGTGTAATTCCATTATCATTTCACATATATTGTATTGTCTTATCAAATACACAAAGATTAGGAGGGTATTTTCCAAACACTGTAGTTCTACTAGTTTTTAAAGTAAATAGGCCTAGTTAAACAGCTTTTACCCAGGGTCTGCTCTCTTCTCCTCTTACTGTAATGTATTTTCGCTCTATTAGGATTCAGAATTCTTTTCACCTCTTCCTCTCGCCCTTCACACCAGTAAAGTTCTGCCTTAATTTGACAACTTAATCTGAGACATAATGGCCCAGACAATCGCTTCTCCCTGGGACTGTAGCCTACGTGTCGGAAACGGCCTTTGGCTGGGACTGCATTATAAAGGCATAACAATCGTCAGGCTGTTAATGCGAACAGCATCAGAAGCAGCACAATTAAAGTCCCCTGCTCTCAGATATCTTCCCACACAGTTTGCCCCTTTGGCCTTTCCCAGTCCCCTTGAAAGTCTCTCTCTTCTTTCTTCTCCCTCTCTCTCTCTCTCTCTTTCTCTTCTTTCCTAACTCATAGCCAACTCTGCTGAACGTTTTGGAGCCACTTTTATTTGTCTTATCTCATTTGCACCGTTTTGGGCTGTTCCTGCACCGTTTTGGGCTGTTCCTGCACCGTTTTGGGCTGTTCCTGCGACGTTTTGGGCTGTTCCTGCGACGTTTTGGGCTGTTCCTGCGCCGTTTTGGGCTGTTCCTGCGCCGTTTTGGGCTGTTCCTGCGCCGTTTTGGGCTGTTCCTGCACCGTTTTGGGCTCTCCCTGCAGCCTGTCTGATACTTATTTCTCAGGACTAATTTACCCCCAGCTAGCCTCCGCCGCTCTGAGAGAGAGAGTGGGGAGGGAGGGAGGGGGACTGGTGATTCCGATAGCAGGTCTACCTGTCAATATCCCTCCCTTTGTGTTAAAGTAGTCATTAGCAATCAATAGGCTGTGTTGCTCAAAGAGTCACTCCCTTTCTGTGTCTCCTTCATATGTCTAAATGCATGGACACAGGCACATACATAAACACACACAGACAAACACACACATGTCTTGCACTCATGTCGATTATCTTTTTCTTCTTCCCTTTCGCCACACCTGATTACCACTCAGGCAGCTTTTCCTACCTCCTTCATTTGGCCCTTCAGAATGAACAACAGCAACAATCTGTCTGGACTGTTTCTCTGACAGCAAACAGATCTGGAGAAGTGTAGAGGGGAGACATCTCCGCCATGCACGTCAAAGCTGACGACATCAAGTGAAACTATGCCGAGGTTACTTTAAGAGGTGAAAGGCATTGTTTCTCTCTCTCCATCTCTCTCTCTCTCTCTCTCTCTCTCTCTCTCTCATTGCTCTCGCTCTCTCTCCCTCAATCTCCCTCCACCTCCATCTCAACCTGCTCCAGCATATTTCATCATCACCTTATTTATGGGACATTTCTTTCCACGTCCTGATTAGAATTAGTGAGTGAGTTTTCCGATTTGCTCCGTGGAGTGAGAAATCACTTTCTCAATGAGAATAATTGAACATGGGCAGGGGTGCCAGCTCATTAGCTACAAATCATAGGAAGCAGGAGCACCTTAGCACCACACCATAATGACTTGTGGGAATAGAAGGCCCCAGCGTGCCTCGTACAGGGAAAAGTTGTACCAAGCAACTGCATTACAGAGTCAGACATGGAAGTACTGTAAAACAAGGAAGTCAATATGTTATTACCCTTATTTTTATGAAATGTGTTTAGAGTGTACGTTGAATCAAAGAAGAGATTGACAACCGGACTGGGAGAGGCAATATTAATGTTATTTCTTTACCATTAAATCAGTCTAAAAGCAAGGATTCTACTGCTCACTTTTTGTTATATTGCATACTGGAGGCCTACTGCTGAAAAGCCTTCGGAGTATTCTGCCTAGTCATAGTATGAAAGAGAGTCAAATATTTTAAGGCAAGCGGACATTTTCAAATGGAGCTGACTTTGTCCAGGCAGCTATTGTTGACAGTCTGGAGAAATTACTGTAGCTATGCTCTCAAAAACTTTGCAATACATCAAATTGCAAATTTAAGGGCAGACAAAAAAGTTACTTTAGAGAGCCACTTTGACACATCTCTGTAGTTCCAAGCTGAATACCCATCACCTGGAGGCAATTAAGCAGTCAAAACCAGGAAAAGAAAAAGGACATATTGCAGTGCACAAATGGTGTGCACCCTATTTTCTTTATAGTGTACTACCCTATGGTGCCTGGTCAAAGTAGTACACTATCATGGTAATAGTGTGTCATTTGGGACAGAGCCATGCAGTCCAACTTCCACAGTGCAAATACACTATTTGAGAGCTAATAAGAGCCATATTCTGCCACACCTATTAGGCTAACCGGTTAAGGACCATTTATTTCCCTGCCAGGGTTTGCAGTGAGGCAGAAGATGGACTTTAGGTGATTGACAGGATCTGATTTCCCTCAGTGCTGAATAATTCAACACTATTTATTTGATTTCCCTTTTCTCTCTCTCTTTCTTTCTCTCTCTCTCTCCACTCTCTCTCTCTCTCTCTCTCTCTCTCTCTCTCTCTCTCTCTCTCTCTCTCCTCTTTTCGCTCCACTCTCTTTTATGTTACGTTCGTTTCCCTTCCCTGTGCTCCAATGAGTCTACACTGGCACAATGAGGTCCAGTGTCACAATGAGCTTTTCACACTGTTTTATTGGTTCCCGTTAGAGGGCCACAGATTTTAAATTGCTGTAGGAATGTAACATGGCTCTAGCCTGCAGTAAACATCTCAAGCCCAGGGAGTGTGTGTGTGGGTGTGCGTGCGTGCTTGTGTGGAAGGGCCAGGCAGGAAGGTCCATTCTCCGTTTAAAGCAAAGAGACACATTTAATTTGCATCAATGGGAAACAAAAGCAGTTGAATGGGGGCAATGGGATGTTTTTTTATGTGACATTGAGAAAGGAGAGAAATAGAGAAAGAAGGAGAGAGCGATGAAAAATGTCCTTTGTGTGACGACACAAATTCACAGCCAGGGTGCTAGCTGTGTTCTCTTGTCCTCTTTTGTCTTGTGGTTAGCTCCAGCTGGCTTGGCCTGGTCTCCACTGGCCTGTAGCATGCAGGTGAGCCCACTGAGGCTTAAGCCAGTGTCTGTGGATACTGGATACTCTTTTCATTACCTTTTTAGATGGAGAAAGGCATTCACACAATACGATTTAGGTTGGTTGGTCACATTGAGTTTAAATATCTTGGATAGAAGTGGCATATAAAAAAAACATCATTCTGATAGATTCATTGTCTCGCCACTGTGCTTTTCTCCTTCTGACATTTCTTCTGTCTTACATATACAGGTTTTGTGTGTGTGTGTAGACCCTGTTGTTATGCATTAAAATGTGCTCTGTTATTCCCTAAATATATTCAGGATTTCCACTAGAACCAATCTGCTTTCTCCTTCCATTAGGCTTGCCGTGGATAAGGCCTGAGAGGGTGCGGTGCTGTCTTGAATTGTAGGCGGCATGAATCTGACTTGCCGTTTTTGCATAATTGGTATAAAAATAAGCAGATAGCTCACTAAACTAGTATTTCATTGGCTGCCAGGCGTTGGCAAAGAGTAGACAGGATGTTAATATGTTTACCTAAATAGACACAATGGTTATTGCTTTTCTATACTGAACAAAAATATAAACGCAACTTGCAACAATTTCAAAGGTTTTACTGAGGTATACTTCATAGAAGTAAATCAGTCAATTGAAATAAATTAATTAGGCCTTTATCTATGGATTTCACATGACTGGGCAGGGGTGTAGCCATGGGTGGTCCTGGGAGGGCCAACCACTGGGGAGCCAGGTCCAACCACTGGGGAGCCAGGTCCACCCACTGGGGAGCCAGGTCCACCCACTGGGGAGCCAGGTCCACCCACTGGGGAGCCAGGTCCAGCCACTGGGGAGCCAGGCCCAGCCAATGTATTTTATTTATTTGATTTAACCTTTATTTAACAAGGTAAGTCAGTTAAGAGCAAATTGTTATTTACAATGACGGCCTACCAAAAGGCAAAAGGCCTCCTGCGGGGACGGGGGCTGGGATACATATTGTTTTTAATATAGGACAAAACACACCTCACGACAAGAGAGACATCCAAACACTACATAAAGAAAGACCTAAGACGACAACATAGCAGGGCAGCAACACATAAAAAACACAGCATGGTAGCAATAGAACATGACAACAACATGGTAGCAACGCAACATGGCAGCAGCACAACATGGTAGCAGCATAAATCAGGGTACAAACATTATTGGGCACAGACAACAGCACAAATGGCAAGAAGGTAGAGCCAACAATACATCAGAGAGGACAAGTAATCAAAATTAGTTTTTCCCCACAAAAGGACTTTATTACAGACAGAAATGCACCTTATAGGACACATCACTGCACTCTATGCTCTTCTGTAAACTAGTCATCTCTGCATACCTGTCGCAAGACCAACTAGTTGATGCTTATTTATAAAACCCTCTTAGGCTTCACTCCCCCCTATCTGAGATAGCTACTGCAGCCCTCATCCTCCACAAACAACCCTCGTTCTGCCAGTCACATTCTGTTAAAGGTCCCAAAAGCGCACACATCCCTGGGTCGCACGTCTTTTCAGTTCACTGCAGCTAGCGACTTGAACGAGCTGCAACAAACACTCAAACTGGACAGTTTTATCTCAACCTCTTCATTCAAAGACTCAATCATGGACACTTACTGACAGTTGTGGCTGCTTCATGTGATGTATTGTTGTCTCTACCTTCTTGCCCTTTATGCTGTTGTCTGTACCCAATAATGTTTGTACCCTGTTTTATGCTGCTACCATGTTGTGCTGCTGCCATGTTGTGTTGCTACCATGTTGTTGTCATGTTGTGTTGCTACCATGCTGTGTTGTCATGTGTTGTTATCTTAGGTCTCTCTTTATGTAGTGTTGCGTTGTCGCTGTTGTCGTGATGTGTGTTTTGTCCTATATTTTTGTTTAATTTATTTTTAATCCCAGCCCCCGTCCCCGCAGGAGGCCTTTTGCCTTTGGGAGGCCGTCATTGTAAATAAGAATTTGCTCTTAGCCGACTTGCCTAGTTAAATAAAGGTTAAATAAAAAAATGATAATAATATTCCTCATCCCCCTCCCCAGACGATCCCGCAGGTGAAGAAGCCTGAAGTGGAGGTCCTGGGCTGGCATGGTTACACGTCATCTCCGGTTGGACGTACTGCCAAATTATGTAAAATGACGTTGGAGGTGGCTTATGGTAGAGAAAATAATATTAAATTATCAGGCAACAGCTCTGTTTGACATTCCTGCAATCAGCATGTCAATTACAAACTCCCTCCAAACTTGAGACATCTGTTGCATTGTGTTGTGTAACAAAATTGTACATTTTAGAGTGGCCTTTTATTGACCCCAGCACAAGGTGCACCTGTGTAATGATCATGCTGTTTAATCAGCTTATTGATATGCCACACCTGTCCAGGTGGATGGATTAGCTTGGCAAAGGAGAAATGCTCACTAACAGGGATGTAAACACATTTGTGAACCAGATTTTTGAGAAATACGCTTTTTGTGCGTATGGAACATTTCTGGGATGTTTTATTTCAGCTCATAAAAAAATGGGACCAGCACTTTACGTGTTGCGTTTATATTTTAGATCACTAGTTCACTTTATTCCCTCTCGAGAACATTTGTTTGCAGATACGGATTTTAACTCAAATTCACTCTTTCTCCTCCTCACCTCTAGATAGTCCCCCAGTCCTCTTTGTCCTGGAAGCAGAGTAGTCAAACAGTGCGTCCACTGGGACCTCATTTCATTACTGGTCCTCTCTGAGTCCCCACTTGGTCCACTTCATTTACCCACCCATAGAGCGAGGACACGGCCAAATGAATCCCGACCCCCAGAATCTCAGACTCCAGCAATTAAAAAGAAATGAACGAAGCGCCGCTCTCCGCTGAGCACCTCCTCCCACCATCTTGAAAATGAAGCTCTCGGGCAACACAGCAAACAAAAGTTAATCTGAGGAATAGACTGGCTGCTCAGTAATGACTAGCTTTAGTGTGTACTCTGCTCCTGTTCAGTCATTCATAGGACCACATCAATCATCCTCCTTCAGACTTACCTCGTTGAGGTGTCTATGATGAGGTCTGCACAGGAAACAACCTGTAGCATACTAATGGAGAGACATGGTGCGTCTCTGCTCTCTGCTTTAGATACTGGTTGACTCCCTGCAGGGATGGGATCAATTCCATTTCATTTCAAATGGAATTGGAATTTCTAGTGTGTGTCCCGAGTTGCGCCCTCTTCCTTTTTTAGTGCACTACGTTTGACCAGGGCTCACATAAGATACTGTGGAATAGGTGTATTTAGTTACAGTTCAGCTGTTTGAAACTTGAGTGTCCTCTATCTGTTTTACACGTCATTGAAATAGTGACATACATTTATGTCTCTGTGTCAGTCTGACGGTATCTAACGGGAGAGACGCTCACTGACCTTCACAGACACTCTGAGAGATGGATTAGATGTTCAGAGAAGACGAGACTGTCCTCGCCCCTAATCAGCTCAAAATGATGATTAATCTGCTAAAATTACCACAGAGCTCAGTTCAAGTGAAAAGGTCCACAGAGTTCAGTTCATGTAGAGCTCAGTTATTACTTTAGAGTTGAGTTAATGCTTATTATAAACTGGATGGTTCAAGCCTGGAATGCTGATTGGATGTCAGTCAGGGTCTATCAGACCGTATACCACAGGTATGACAAAACATTTATTTTGCCTCTTCTAATTACGTTGTTAACCAGTTAATAATAGCATTAAGGCACCTCAAGGGTTTGTGGTATATGGTCAGTATACCATGGCTAAGGGCGTTGCATCGTGCCTAATAACAGCCCTTAGCCATGGTATATTGGCCATATACCACAAACCCCTGAGGTGCCTTATTGCTTAAATGTACCACATGCCCCAGTTAATGCTCAGTTCATGACCAAGCCTCACACTCATCCGTTCAGCTTCACAGCTCACGCTCAACCTGGAGATTATGAGTGGAGACACAAACACACCTCACCTTACTTAATCAAGTAAGGGACAGAGTGCATCCCAAATGGCAAATCCCTATGTAGTGCACTACTTTTGACCAGGGCCCATAGGGCAAAGTGTGCCTTTTGGTACATAGCCTCAGATGCTAGAGAAAAGGATACTATCCTTCTAAAAGTTGTTGTTCCTTGACCCTAAGGCCAAGTTGAGGATATGCCACAGATATGTTGATTGCAAAACAAGTTGACCTCCTCGAAACCCAGTCAAATGTGAGACTGTACAAAAGCCCATTATCCTTCCCCTGTCACCCATCCCTCAGAGCTAACTGCCATTATCCCAAATTAGACCCCCAAAACAACTCCGTGATTAGATTGGATGTGACTGTGGCTCCCCTGTCATTAACCCCTCTTCCCTCAGAGTCATCAGGTCATTTGAATCAGCCATCTTAACTACCCTATTAACGCAGCCAATGCATCAACCCGGCCCGCGTTATCAGACAGTTCTAGACAGTTATTTACATTTATGTTGGGTTTAAGGAATGTTAAAAAGGCAGAAACCAGAGATAACGTCATTATGTGGACACTGAGACGTTCCTGATAATGTAATTCACGTTGCTATTCACTTTTTCTCTGTGGCAGTAATGGTGGGTGAGTATGAAGGCATAAACCATACTGTCTATGAGCATTTCAGACAGTTATCATCAATGTATGATCAGTTCCATCTGTGATAATAATACATGTGCATATCAGATGATTCATTGTGTCGATGAACAACTAAGATCTCAACAAGAGGAAAGCCACGTGAAATTTCCATTAATGTCAAGTGGTTAGTCAGGCAAGGGAAAGAAATGCAGCCATTGCAATTACTAAGGCCTCTCAATAAAGCCATACCATTGATAACTCTTCAGAGAACCAAGAATAGTGTGTAACTCCTTAATGCAAAAATAGGATTAACCCATTTCATTCATTTGCTGAGAGCTGAGGTCAAAGTCATACCCAACAGGAGATGCCCCAGGGTGGAAGCAGAACACTTGCATTGCTACAATAGTAGGTCTCCAATACAACTCTAATGTACAGCAGCTATATTCTGTCTAGCACAGCATCTAGTGAGGAAATTATTAGATTCCAATTCTGTAGAGAGAGCTTCACACACACACACACACACACACACACACACACACACACACACACACACACACACACACACACACACACATTGGGAAAGAAATGACAGTAGAGTAACCCTGTGTGGGCCGGCTGTCCGTGTCTCTGCCGGACAGCTGACTCTCTGATGAGGACTTGTGTTCTCCTCTCTGATTCCGACTCAGAACCCATGGGCTCAGGACTGTTCAAAGCAGATGAATAACTCCCCATTCCCAAGTAGGGATTAGATGTACTATTCCTTTTGATAAACGATATCCAAGATACAGTATAGATTCATTATAAGACTATTCCTTTTGAGAAACTATGTCCAAGATGAGAGTAAAACAAGACGAACAAGTACTTTATCGGAGCAACGGATAAGTTTGTTTCACTGTGCCCGCTGTGTTTTTTCTATGCTGTCTTTTTGATCTCGCTGACCAAAGCACAACGTTCTTAATCATCAGTCCAGGAAAAGAGGCTTCAGCCAATCAGGGGGCAGCAGCGATGCCAACAGGGATGCAGGAATCAGCTACCCATAATGCATTTAGGAAACACACCAAGCTCCATTACTGGCTAATGAAATCTATTTTCCTGGCACTGAATCTCAGATGTCGTAAACTTCACATTCGCCCCCAGTTCTATTTCTAGTCGAGTTGATGTAGTTTTCTCCCCTTTTAATCAACAAAGACATCAAACCTTTAAATCTCCCTGTCTGCCTTTGGTTTTAAGACACACCGCTAATAGGGTATAAAAGTTTGCATTCCGTATGACGTGGATTTACTTTAAGCAAATGAAAGCCCAAACAGGTTCTTAATGCTATTAAGCAAATTAAATCAGAGATGTGAGCCTACCTGGGTCACATTTGTCCACATCAGTCTGAAAGGGTGTGTTGTGTGTTGCAGACAAGACTGGCATTTGGAGAACTGGACCAGAGGGGATAGTTTGTTTCTTCCTTCTTCTCTGTCAATGAATTGCATCTGTGTTACAGTACATCATCTGCCAACCAGGATTTCATATGAGTCCAGGCAGATCTATCAATGACACGGCTTCCCTCTGCTCTGGGCTGCTGTATCGTTAAATGGAACATTAATTCAATTAGGGACAGCTAATTATAAGGGCTTAAATCAATCACTGAGTCAATAACAAAATCTCAAGCGGACGGAGACTCAAATGTTCGAGCCCTCATCAATAACAGTCAGGTTAGGAAGGAATGCTCTCTGGTCAGACCCAGAGCTTTAAAAGGATATGAATTATTGAAATCCACAACTCTCTTTTGTCCAGGGTGGGCAGACTTACATGATCTATATGGTCACTCTGATGGAAAGTAACTGAACTCGTACAGTTACAATGAGACCTTTGTGTTTGGCTCGAATTTAGTCTATATACTGTAGTTTTATTTATATAAACTTAGGAAAAAAAAGAAACGGCCCTTTTTCAGGATCCTGTCTTTTAAAGATCATTTGTAAAAATCTAAATAACTTCACAGATCTTCATTGTAAAGGGTTTAAACACTGTTTCCCATGCTTGTTCAATGAACCATAAACAATTAATGAACATGCACCTGTGGAACGGTCGTTAAGACACTAACAGTTTACAGACGGTAGGCAATTAACATTACAGTTGTGAAAACTTAGGACACTAAAGAGGCCTTTCTACTGACTCTGAAAAACACCAAAAGAAAGATGCCCAGTTTCCCTGCTCATCTGCTTTAACGTGCCTTATGATGTTGCAAGGAGGCATGAGGACTGCAGATGTGGCCAGGGCAATAAATTGCAATGTCCGCACTGTGAGACGCCTAAGACAGCGCTACAGGGAGACAGGGTGGACAGCTGATCGTCCTCACAGTGGCAGACCACGTATAAGAACACCTGCACAGGATCGGTACATCCGAACATCACACCTGTGGGACAGGTACAGGGTGGCAACAACATCTGCCCGAGTTACTCCAGGAACGCACAATCCCTCCATCCATGCTCAGACTGTCTGCAATAGGCTGAAATAGGCTGAGAGAGGCTGGACTGAGGGCTTGTAGGCCTGTTATAAGGCAGGTCCTCACCAGACATCACCGGCAACAATGTCGCCTATGGGCACAAACCCACCGTCGCTGGACCAGACAGGACTGGCAAAAAGTGCTCTTCACTGACCAGTCGCGGTTTTGTCTCACCAGGGGTGATGGTCGGATTCGCATTTATCGTCAAGGAATGAGCGTTACACCGAGGCCTGTACTCTGGAGCGGGATCGATTTGGAGGTGGAGGGTCCGTCATGGTCTGGGGTGGTGTGTCACAGCATCATCGGACTGAGCCTGTTGTCATTGCAGGCAATCTCAACGCAGGGAAGACATCCTCCTCCCTCATGTGGTACCCTTCCTGCAGGCTCATCCTGACATGACCCTCCAGCATGACAATGCCAACAGCCATACTGCTCGTTCTGTGCGTGATTTCCTGCAAGACAGGAATGTCAGTGTTCTGCCATGGCCAGCGAAGAGCCCGGATCTCAATCCCATTGAGCACGTCTGGGACCTGTTGGATGGGAGGGTGAGGGTTAAGGCCATTCCCCCCAGAAATATCCGGGAACTTATAGGTGCCTTGGTGGAAGAGTGGGGTAACATCTCACTGCAAGAACTGGCAAATCTGGTGCAGCCCATGAGGAGGAGATGCATTGCAGTACTTAATGCAGCTGGTGGCCATACTTTTGATTTTGACCCCCCCTTTGTTCAGGAACACATTATTCAATTTCTGTTAGTCACATGTCTGTGGAACTTGTTCAGTTTATGTCTCAGTTGTTGAATCTTGTTATGTTAATTCAAATATTTACACATGTTAAGTTTGCTGAAAATAAACACAGTTGACAGTGAGAGGACGTTTCTTTTTTTGCTGAGTTTATTTGTTTATGCTATTTTGATATTGAATACTGCACTGTTGGGTAGGGCTTGCAAGTTAAACATATCACTGTAGTTGTGCATGTGACAAATTAAACTTGAATGACAGTAGGAAAAAAATTGTTGACAGGATCTGTTTAAGAGTGGATCCCAGTTGTTTGAGTCACGATTGAGCAGTATAGTCAAGTGTTTAATGTAGGGTTGGGGTTCAGGAAGTGATTTGAAGTTAAAATTCTGAAATTTAATGTTTATTTTCAGGTTATTGAGAAATTATTGAAAATACTGTAGATGCAATTATTTCAGTTATTACATTTTTATTTAACTTCAATTAGAATTTACCCTGATTTAAAGGCTTTAGGAAGCCTTTACTATCTGTATTTCTCTACTGTAGTTATACTGTAGTTGTCCTTGCATTATGGTGACTAGAGAAGCAATGTCCACTCTATCATGTTATGCCAGACATGGTGCCAGTGTCTTGTATGGTCTCATTTGTCTCTGTCTCTTGGACTGCACTGTAACCACATTAGCTCTATCATGTAATGAGGATGCAATTATTGGCCTTGACCTTTGTGAATGAGAGGAAAGCCTCCCTCCACCCTTCCTTCACCCTCTTCCCCTTCCTCATTTCAACATCATAATATGGATTTATTTTCACACGTCAAAGAGTTTGTTACACTTGGCTATTCCAGTGTTTCTTTTTGGCCATTCCAGTGTTTCTTTTTGGTCATTCCAGTATTTCATTTTGGCCATTCCAGTGTTTCTTTTTGGCCATTCCAGTGTTTCTTTTTGGCCATTCCAGTGTTTCTTTTTTGGTCATTCCAGTGTTTCTTTTTGGTCATTCCAGTGTTTCTTTTTGGCCATTCCAGTGTTTCTTTTTGGTCATTCCAGTGTTTCTTTTTGGCCATTCCAGTGTTTCTTTTTTGGTCATTCCAGTGTTTCTTTTTGGTCATTCCAGTGTTTCTTTTTTGGTCATTCCAGTGTTTCTTTTTGGTCATTCCAGTGTTTCTTTTTGGCCATTCCAGTGTTTCTTTTTGGTCATTCCAGTGTTTCTTTTTGGTCATTCCAGTGTTTCTTTTTGGTCATTCCAGTGTTTCTTTTTGGCCATTCCAGTGTTTCTTTTTTGGTCATTCCAGTGTTTCTTTTTGGCCATTCCAGTGTTTCTTTTTGGCCATTCCAGTGTTTCTTTTTATCATTCCAGTATTTCTTTTTGGCCATTCCAGTGTTTCTTTTTGGCCATTCCAGTGTTTCTTTTTGGTCATTCCAGTGTTTCTTTTTGGTCATTCCAGTATTTCTTTTTGGCCATTCCAGTGTTTCTTTTTGGCCATTCCAGTGTTTCTTTTTGGCCATTCCAGTGTTTCTTTTGGTCATTCCAGTGTTTCTTTTTGGCCATTCCAGTGTTTCTTTTGGTCATTCCAGTATTTCTTTTTGGCCATTCCAGTGTTTCTTTTTGGCCATTCCAGTGTTTCTTTTTGGCCATTCCAGTGTTTCTTTTTGGCCATTCCAGTGTTTCTTTTTGGCCATTCCAGTGTTTCTTTTTGGCCATTCCAGTGTTTCTTTTGGCCATTCCAGTGTTTCTTTTTGGTCATTCCAGTATTTCTTTTTGGCCATTCCAGTGTTTCTTTTTGGCCATTCCAGTGTTTCTTTTTGGTCATTCCAGTATTTCTTTTTGGCCATTCCAGTGTTTCTTTTTGGCCATTCCAGTGTTTCTTTTTGGCCATTCCAGTGTTTCTTTTTGAACATTCCAGTGTTTCTTTTTGGCCATTCCAGTATTTCTTTTTGGTCATTCCAGTGTTTCTTTTTGGTCATTCCAGTATTTCTTTTTGGCCATTCCAGTGTTTCTTTTTGGCCATTCCAGTGTTTCTTTTTGGTCATTCCAGTATTTCTTTTTGGCCATTCCAGTGTTTCTTTTTGGTCATTCCAGTATTTCTTTTTGGCCATTCCAGTGTTTCTTTTTTGGTCATTCCAGTGTTTCTTTTTGGCCATTCCAGTGTTTCTTTTTGGTCATTCCAGTGTTTCTTTTTGGTCATTCCAGTGTTTCTTTTTGGCCATTCCAGTATTTCTTTTTGGTCATTCCAGTATTTCTTTTTGGTCATTCCAGTGTTTCTTTTTGGTCATTCCAGTGTTTCTTTTTGGCCATTCCAGTATTTCTTTTTGGCCATTCCAGTATTTCTTTTTGGCCATTCCAGTGTTTCCTTCAGGATGGGTTCTGATGGAAGGTTACTTGGCACACACCCTTACCACCAACCCTCTAGCAAGCAGACAATGTATGTGCACAAATGCGTCGATGTGTGTGTTTTCGGGGTCAATCCGTGACCCTGCAGGTAGCTAGTCCTGCATCCAGCAGCCCTACCCCGTGTCCTCCTCATTCCCCCTGTCCACTCTCTCACCACTCAATCTGTGAAAGGAAACGGCACTCTGCACTTTACAGTCCCTCCCTCTACTCCCTCCCCGTCTGACTGCCAAGCCAAGTTTCATATCTGCGTCAATAATCTAATGCACTGGCTGTCTAACCGCCAGGCTCCTAACGCTGTGCTTCCTATCATTGTTGGAGAGGCAGTTGGCTCTGACCCAGCCCCATGCCCGCACAGCACACAGCCATCCCAGCCCCATGTGTTGAGAGATGTGCTCTCAGGCCCCTTCACTCCACCATGTCTGACTCTGCACAACATAGATAGGGCCTAAAGTGAGGTGAAGAGAGAGGTGAAACGCTGCAGAGCTACTTCCCCTCTGATCAGGAAGGAAGGCATTGTCCGGCCAAATATAGTCAGGGGAATGAGATGGAGAGAGAGAGATTGATTTTAAAAATACCTTTATTGGCCCTATAGTTACATAATTAAAGGCACAAGCTTTACTTCATTGCAACGGACCTAAAAAGTTAAAACCAAGCCCCCCACCTCGTCCGCTATACATAGAACCCACCTGAGAGAGAAGGAGAGAGAGAGAGAGAGAGGTGTCTCGTTAGCTAGTGGCTCACCTCTCCTGTCACTAAATGCTTAGCACTGGCAATGAGACAGAGAGCGAGACAGATGGACAATAGAGCAGGGCTGGCAGCCAGTGTAAGTCTCTCTTTCTGCCCTTGGTGACAAGAAGAGAGTGACACCCACTGCTTCTGAGTCACTCAGTCAATCAGTCCATCAGGGATGTCAGTCACCAGTTATCCCTCAAGGGACTACTATATCTACCTTACTATATCTCTCTCTAGCTTACTCTCTGTCTTTCTTTCACTCTGTCTTTTGTATTTCTCTCTCCAACTCTTTGTCTCCCTCACTCCCTCCACATGAAAAAAATACTAGACTTTACTACAGTACTTACTACATGATTCTGTAGTAAACTGTAGTATATTGTAGAATACTATACTACACACTGTAGTATCCCTCGATCATGTACAGTACTTACTATAGAATGGTGTAGTATACTATAGTAAATACTACAGCGTTACCAACTTTTGTTTCTTAAGTACTACATTAATGTCCGCAAAAACAGTGCAGTCCCCTATAAGTTAATGATATACTCTGCTCATTCCCCTCCCCCATACCCCATATCACAATTTGTGCCACTCATAAGTGAGAATATATATGCCAAGTATAAATCATATTTATATTGTATTCCCTACAGGTTTTAGAAAAGAGCAGAAACTCTGAACTATCTGTTCAGATCCCAGTCCTACCTGCCTACCTACAGGTAGGTTATGGAAAACCTGCTCTTTTACAATTTCTCCAGTAGGTTTCTTCGAGGAGAAAGCCTCCACTTCTATGTCAAAGATAATACAACAAAAACACTAGTAAATACTACAGTAATTTATGCAATAAATATTACAGTATACTACAGTCTGCAAAAACACTACAATAAATATTATAGTATGCTACAGTAAATACTACAGTATACTACAATCTGCAAAAACGCTACATTAATTTAGTATATACTCATTTTCTTTTAATTTAGTAATTATACAATAGTTATATGTAAAGAATACAGTATACTACAGCAAATAATACAGTATTCACTGTCGTGTTTTTGATAACTTTAGTCCAGTGAATACTACAGTAAAGTCTTCAAAAACATTACAGTGAATACTATTCTATTTATACCATAGTGTATTTTTTTCATGTGGGTATCTTGCTACCTATATCTGTTTTGAACCATGGATAGAAACCTCTCCTCACCTCTGTGCACCAATGAGCTCTAAACACTGATACCTCGCTCTCTCCTCTACTCCTCCTCTCCTCCAGTCATCCACTCCACTCCTCCAGCTCTGCCGCTTAGCTCAGCCTCAGCTCGACAGGTCTCCCTTTCCACTGAATAGAGATTCTCGGGAGCAGAGATGCATTCATGTCATACAAAATTGTCACTCAACAAACAGCATGGCTTAGGCTTGTCACCGACAGCAACTGTTATGGGAGTTAATTACTTGTCAGTGTCAGTAATGATAAATGTGAATCACCACCTCTTCCTCGGCTTCAACCCAGCCATCTAAACCCTATTGTCAAAGGCAACAAGCAAAGAGCACTCCGCCATTCGTCTTCCCCTGCATACATGCTCTATGCAAATTACTGGCTTTTTTTTAGAACTCTGTATTTTTTTCTATTTTTCCCTTTCTCCTCCTCAGTATTCCACTTTTGGATATCTGATTGTATTTATTTTTCCATTATCACATGCTTCCTTCCCTTCTTTTCCCTTCACCTCCACCATTATGTTATCCTTCAGTCCTCTGTTTATTTTTTATGTAAGCATTCCACGGGTTGCCAGGTCCCCTTGGGTTGCCAGGTCCATTGAGGTCCCACTGTACAGTATGCCAGTATCCCCCTTGTTTTACAATAGAAAGCATATGAATAAAAGCAAGGAGGCACATGAGACCTGTCATGACGTATAATTAAAAACCGCAGAGCCGGGGCCTTGCATTGGGGACAAAGGTGATTGACTCATTTTTATAGAAACACCTATTAGAGGAAACAGCAGCTGCTTGGCAGCAGGATTCTTTAGGTATTCTGATGAAATTGTCATGACCCCATGTCAGTCTCTCTTCACCTTCGGAAATGTATAAATAAGAATAAGAGTCTCCCGACGGGCCCCAGTACCCCCTCTAAACCCCTCCCGTGTCGCAGGGGTTCACAGTTTGAAAGGGCTGAATGCATTTCCATAAAAAGAGAATGAGAGAGAGAGAGAGCGAGCAGAGCGGTTATTTAGATGTGCTTGACATTTCAGCGAGGAGGGAAGGTGAGGGGTGGGGCAGTAGGCATATTAATATCAGAGGCTAACAAACCATTTCAGGTCTTCTCCCTCTCTGCTATGTGTCTAGACATACTAACCCCCCCCCCCCCCAGAATGTCATCATTATATCAAAGAATTACCACATACCTTCTTGATCGAAATATCACGATTACACTTACCAGTACCATATGAATCAGCTGTGGATGAATGTTATGAGTTTTGTTTTGGTACTACCACTGTAAAAACACTACATTGTTATCTACATGTATCATGAATACCATTAATGTATCTCTTCTATACAGTATAAGAACTTCCTATTTCTCACAGAGAACGCTAAGGTCCCCAGCCGTCTGATATTGAGTCTGTCTGTAAACAGAGAGACAGAGAGGTATAATGGCTAATGGCCCTGACTGAAGAACAGGGAGAAGGGTAAATGAAATGGAGAGAGAGAGAGAGTGAAAGAAACAAATGGCCTGTGTCTCATCCTCCTGTCGCTTTATCAGATTACTGTAAGAACCTGGCAAACCGCTACCTCCTCCCATCCCCCCATCCACATTGATTGAGTATGAGTAATCGATTATGGCCACTTCAGTGTTGCTTGGCTGTCCTCTGTCGGATGTTGCAGAGAGAGAGCGAGAGAGAGAGAGAGAGAGAGTCCCAACGCTAAAACAGAAACCATTACTCTCCTTCTCAGGTAATTGGATTAAAAAGAAGGGAGGAAAGAAGAGATGAGATGCAGAGACGCAGATGGTAGGACAGCTTAGGTCACTGCCAGAGCTGTATAGTCTTTGATGTTCCCTGTGTCACCTTGTTCTCTCTCGCTCTTTCTCGCTCTATCTCTCTTTCTTTCTCTCACACTCACTCACTCACTCACTCTTTATGTCTGTCTAGGAGGAGGATGAGGAAGAGGAGAGGGTGAAGGAGGAAGAGAGGAATGGGAGAATAGAGCCGGTGGGGAGAGCAGACTCCTGTGTGGAACACTCCCCAACGTTATCTCTGAAGTAAGTGCATTACACACCACCGTCCTCCTGGTAGGAATGGACTCACCCAACTCTCTCTCTTCCTGTAATATAACCACTTCTTATGACAGGCATACACCATATAGACTCACTCATCTCAGTACTCCATAACATTGTCGTGTCCATGAATCAGATGCTCTATACTCAATATATACACCATTATTACATAGGTACAGTACACTACAGATTCATTTTCCAAGACCATCTTACACTCAGTGCATGTCTCCATCATCAGTGTTATCACCATCATCATGTGATTTTCCATGTATTATTTAACTATTATTAATGTGACTCCCTCGTACGCCCTCGCAGCTTTATTTGCAGGGCTGAAGCATCCCTCCACATTTCCAATTCATCGGGGCTAGTTTTACTGCAGAACCCACAAAGACCTGATCTTAATCACTTAATTGGAGTCTCCATTTGGGTCTTTAATCGACCTCTGGTTCCTCAGCCTGACTGTATAATGGATGGCTTCATGAGAGAAGAGGCCTAGCTGAGCCAAAGCCAATCTCTATAGGGCCTGTATCCCAAATGGCACCCTATTTCCTATCATGTCCGCTATGGGCCTTAGTCAAAAGTAGTGCGCTACAAAGGGAATAGTGTGTCATTTGGAACTGGACCAGTGAGTGACTGCAGTAGCATCTCCCTAGCTGCTAGATAGAGGCTCCATTCCCAGACCTGTCATGTTATCCTGTTGTTTTGTGTTATTCTCAATTTTTTCTGTTTCTGTTTTTATTTCACACATGCGTTCCTCCCTCCCGCTGTCCCTCTCACCCCCTGCCTCATCCATCATTGTCCCACAGTGACATGCTAAAGCTGGTAGAGGTGTCCAATGTCGGCGGGCCTCTGGGGATCCACGTTGTGCCTTTCAGTGCCACGGACAGAAGGTAAAACTGAGTGCTGATCGAGGATCAGGTCCCACCTGTCCACATAACAGTATTCATTATGATCTGAAAGGCAAAACTGGTCCTAGATCAGCACTCCTACTCTGAGAAGCTAGACTTATTAGGGCCCAGCTTCCCTGTCCCAGTATGAAAAGACTACAGTACTCCTACTAGGCTAGCCCCCTGTCCCGATCTGTCCTCTGCATCCTTTTGTTCAGTTTGACGCCTCTGAAATCGCTCTCTCACTCTCTTTATCTCTCTCTCTCTGTCCGTTCTTTCACCAGATCTCTCTCTCTCTCTCTTTCTTTAGCTCTATCGCTCACGGCTGTCATTGTGAGTGACTGTGATGTCTATTGGCCTCTTTTTTTATCTTTCTTCTTCCTTTTGTGTTTTCAATTTCTGAAACACTTGTCCCTTACCAATGTGAGTGCTATTTTACAGCTCCAAGGAGACAATGAACATAGAAAAGGAAAGGATGAAAGTGGAAAGCGGTTTGTTCTTGACTGGAGGCTGTACAGTCTGTGTTCTCCACGTTCCTTTTATTCTGAGTTCTATGTTACAAGTTCTATCCACGGGCCACAATGGACTTCAGACATCCTCTGGTTTGAAGGTGACTTTTTGGGGGAGAAATAAATCCTTCTAGCGACTATATCTATTTAGGCGTTTGACCCTCCTTGGTGAAGAATAGTGATGACGAGCATGATGATGAATATATCAGAGTTTATTGTTATTCACAATCAGCAGGAACTGGCCAATACAATCAAACTAAAAGCGAATTCATAACATGGGTCCTACATGTTCACCAATGGATTGGCACAGTGCACACTCCCAAGGTCACGGTAACATAAAAATGTGTCTCAAATGGCCAGTACGGCTAAAAGTAGTGCACTATAAAGGGCATAGGGTGCCATTTGGGACACCATCACACAGTGGAAGAAACACAAAGGAAAGAGGTGAAAATACTGATGAAAGAAATGATATGGGATATCATGTGGGACTTTGTCATTGAAGGTTGCTGTTGTCATTTCATTAAGATAACTCACTCAGGACTTTGATTCTATTGCCGTTCCTGAGAAACTAGCATGATGTTGTTGAACTAGAAATAGGCTTGACCTTTGACAATTGAGCGTCGGATTCTTACAGTATACTGCCTTAGCTTTGGCTCAGAAAAGAAAGAGAGAAAGATGAAATATCGATATTAGATATTGTAAATATAATAAACAATATGATTGAATGACTATAAACGTCAATGATTTTGATATTGGATAAAGCCTCCTGACAAACTAGCTTAAACTGTTTGTTTTCTGCTTCAAAGTGGTCCTTTGATTTTGGCCTTTAGAAATGGCCACTGTCTATCACTGTTGCAACATATTATTCCGTATGGTCCCATGCATACTGTTTCCTCATCAGCTCCTTCAATTATGTCCCAAACTAGAGAACGTGACAGAGACTGGTTAGTCAGATGATGTTAATGGACTGCTCAGCTCTTCCTCCAGGACGACAGGCGTTAGCTGCCGAGGGCTGTCTCATTACCGTCCAGACGAGCAGGGTCAGACTTCCGGCCCAGACGGAACACTCAAAGTGTCTGCTGTCACAGCGATGCTAGCACAGCAGCCACTGGTTCTTTGCAGCTGCAGGGAAGAGAGGGACTTGGATAGGGGAGACACACACACACTCTCTCTCTCTCTCTCTCTCTCTCTCTCTCTCTCTCTCTCGCAGATGCGACACCGCCACCATTTCAATAATGAGATCTCCTTCTGTGACCACTGTGAACTGTAAACAAGACGCAGACATAATTGCGCTGTGTAAATGGATCCTGATTGCATTATTATTCAATTAAAGCCAGTAGATGGGAACAGGTGGTCTCTGTCGCTCCATCTCCTCAGCTCAACTCCTCAACTGTCTCTCAATCAACAGGCAAAGAGTCTGCATAGGAGCAGATGAAGGGAGGGACTCAGTATTCCACAAGTCTCTCCAACAGACTCGCCTGTAGAATTGTACAATTCTGCTAACTTTTTTTTTTAAGTCCCAGATTTTCCAGAAATCCAGGCTGAAATATTCCTGTAGGGAATAAGCAGGACGTCTGGGAATAACTGAAAGTTAATGTACTGGTGGAAGACTCAATACATCTTAAATAATGCCTACTAGTTTGAATGGAGTGAGTGATAAGCATCTTAGCAAATGTCCAGTAGCATATGAGACAGACAGATGTGAAAGTGTGCTAATGCATTTATCATTAAGAATGAGGGCACCTTTATTAATGGTGATCAAATCACTAAAAAGCCCAATTGTATGCCTAATCATGAGACACTGTACTGAATACACATTACTAATCAGCATCAGCTCCATCTGGGTTCATTATAAAGCCCTTGAACTCCAGTAAAACACTGATCTAAGGCCAGTTGCTACACTAGATAGGCTGCATCTCAAACGCTTCCCTATGGGCCCTGGTCAAAAGTAGTCCATTATAAAGGTGCCTTTTGGGATGCATCCATTGTCTTGCTTCCACACCACCTAGCTAGTCTATAATGACTCTATGGTCCTCTCCCCACCACTCTATCAGCCAATTTATGAAGCCTCAGCCTGCTTAGTCTGCTCATCGGCGGTGTGAGTGGACAAAGGCCTTTTGTACCACATAATTCTGACTTAGTAATGCGCCATTTACCCCCATTGAGGAGAGAGATGAGTTTGTGGTGGTGAGTGAGCATGCCCATGTTATACAGCCAATTAAACTAATGAGCTGAGGCGGCTGGTGGCCGCAGCTTGCCCCTTTCGGCTGAAACGCTAAACAGCTCCGTGAATTTAGCCTCGCTCGCCTGGAAGAAAATTACTTTTCGTTTTCTTTGCGATTTACCGGGTTGTTGTTTCTGTTTACGTATCTAATAAAGTACTGAGAAAATAGTCTGTTTTTCACCTCCTACTGTCCTTGTCTACTTATGTAACCCCCCCTCTAGCCCTATCAGATATCCCATTCAAAATGTCAATCAGAAATAAATCCCACTTAATATTCAATCTCTTTTCACTCCCTAAAGAAGTTTTTACCTTACTTGAGTCTCAGGAGCCTTAAAGTCTTAAGACTTCCCATCAGAAGTGGCAACAACAGTCTGAGTGCAGACAGTACACCTGCAGCTTCTCCTGGTCCTTTGAAACAGGAGTTATGGTTTTGCTGTCTGTGCGTCTATCAGATCTCTTTACGCGTCTGTGGTAGCGCGGTGATCCGGAGGGCGAGAGAGAGGTAAAACCCCAAGCTGCTTTCTGATGTATTTATTTACTGCATCAGGGTTTGAAGGTAAAGGTTGTGGAGCTTGGAGGGGATTGCTGAGACAGCAGGCTGTGCATTTGTGTGTGTGCGCGTGTGCGTGTATTTATAACAATGCTGCCTGCTCACTTTTTAAGCCCTGGCTAAGCGAAGGTAGACGACAGACAGACAGCGGAGCGTCACTGAAGCCATAAGACCTTCACTAGTCTGAAGACCAGGATTAGCACTTAGATGTCCTTCACAGGGAGAAGGGAAGGGGACAGCTCAATATTACATACCACAGCATTTCTGGGAAGAGAGAACATAGTATATGTCAACCTGCCTCATCCTGGCTAAAGTTTTGTGAGTTAGTTTTGGTGTCAATAATTTATCTGATTTATGATATTGATTTGGAGATACTGAGAAGGTATAAGAATAAGATCCCTTGACAAAATTACTATGCAGTGGTTCTACAGTAATAGTTACTATTCAGTGTTTCTACAGTAATAGTTAATATTCAGTTTTTCTTAATAGTTACTATTCAGTGTTTCTACAGTAATAGGTACTATTCAGTGTTTCTACAGTAATAATTACTATTCAGTTTTTCTTAATAGTTACTATTCAGTGTTTCTACAGTAATAGTTACTAGTCAGTGTTTCTACAGTAATATGTACTATGCAGTCTTTCTACAGTTATAGTTACTATTCAGTGTTTCTACAGTAATAGATACTGTGCAGTGATTCTACAATAATATGTAATACTCAGTGTTTCTATGCTAATAGTTACTATTCAGTGTTTCTACAGTAATATTTAGCAATTCGCTACACCCGCAATAAAATCTGCTAAACATGTGTATGTGACCAATAAAATTTCATTTAATCTAATTTAACAGTTACTATTCAGTGTTTCTACAGTAATAGTTACTAGTCAGTGGTTCTACAGTAATATTTACTAGTCAGTGGTTCAACAGTAATAGTTACTAGTCTGTGTTTCTACAGTAATAGTTACTAGTCAGTGGTTTTACAGTAATAGTTACTAGTCAGTGGTTTTAAAGTAATAGTTACTAGTCAGTGTTTGTACAGTAATAGTTACTAGTCAGTGTTTCTACAGTAATATTTACTAGTCAGTGGTTCAACAGTAATAGTTACTAGTCAGTGTTTCTACAGTAATAGTTACTAGTCAGTGTTTCTACAGTAATATTTACTAGTCAGTGGTTCAACAGTAATAGTTACTAGTCAGTGTTTCTACAGTAATAGTTACTAGTCAGTGTTTCTACAGTAATATTTAGCAATTTGCTACACCCGCAATAAAATCTGCTAAACACACGTGACCAATAAAATGTCATTTGATTTCATTTAATAGTTACTAGTCAGTGTTTCTACAGTAATAGTTACTAGTCAGTGGTTCAACAGTAATAGTTACTAGTCAGTGTTTCTACATTAATATGTACTATGCCGTGTTTATACAGTAATAGTAACTATTCAGTGTTTCTACAGTAACAGTTACTATTGTGTTTCTACAGTAATATTTAGCAATTCACTACACACAATAAAATCTGCTAAACACGTGTATGTGACCAATACAATTTCATTTAATAGTTACTATTCAGTGTTTCTACAGTAATAGTTACTAGTCAGTGGTTCAACAGTAATAGTTACTAGTCTGTGTTTTTACAGTAATAGTTACTAGTCAGTGGTTCTACAGTAATAGTTACTAGTCTGTGTTTCTACAGTAATAGTTACTAGTCAGTGGTTTTACAGTAATAGTTACTAGTCAGTGGTTTTACAGTAATAGTTACTAGTCAGTGGTTCTACAGTAATAGTTACTCGTCGGTGGTTCTACAGTAATAGTTCTAGTCGGGGGTTCAACAGTAATAGTTACTAGTCTGTGTTTCTACAGTAATATGTACTATGCCGTGTTTATACAGTAATAGTAACTATTCAGTGTTTCTACAGTAACAGTTACTATTGTGTTTCTACAGTAATATTTAGCAATTCACTACACACAATAAAATCTGCTAAACACGTGTATGTGATCAATACAATTTCATTTAATAGTTACTATTCAGTGTTTCTACAGTAATAGTTACTAGTCAGTGTTTCTAGAGTAATAGTTACTAATCAGTGTTTCTACAGTAATATTTACTAGTCAGTGGTTCAACAGTAATAGTTACTAGTCTGTGTTTTTACAGTAATAGTTACTAGTCAGTGGTTCTACTGTAATAGTTACTAGTCTGTGTTTCTACAGTAATAGTTACTAGTCAGTGGTTTTACAGTAGTAGTTACTAGTCGGTGGTTCTACAGTAATAGTTAGTAGTCGGTGTTTCTACAGTAATAGTTCTAGTCGGTGGTTCTACAGTAGTAGTTACTAGTCGGTGGTTGTAATAGTTACTACTTAGTGGTTCTATAGTAATAGTTACCTGTCAGTGGTTCTACAGTAATAGTTACCTGTCAGTGGTTCTACAGTAATAGTTACTGGTCAGGGGTTCTGAGAGTATCTAGTAAGTGGTTCTACAGTGTTAGTTACCCGTCAGTGGTTCAACAGTAATAGTTACTAGTCTGTGTTTCTACAGTAATAGTTACCTGTCAGTGGTTCTACAGTAATAGTTACTAGTCTGTGTTTCTACAGTAATAGTTACCCGTCAGTGGTTCAACAGTAATAGTTACTAGTCTGTGTTTCTACAGTAATAGTTACCTGTCAGTGGTTCTACAGTAATAGTTACTAGTCTGTGTTTCTACAGTAATAGTTACCCGTCAGTGGTTCAACAGTAATAGTTACTAGTCTGTGTTTCTACAGTAATAGTTACCTGTCAGTGGTTCTACAGTAATAGTTACTAGTCAGTGGTTCTACAGTAATAGTTACTAGTCAGTGGTTCTACAGTAATAGTTACTAGTCAGTGGTTCTACAGTAATAGTAATTAGTCAGTGTTTCTACAGTAATAGTAACTATTCAGTGTTTCTACAGTAACAGTTACTATTGTGTTTCTACAGTAATATTTAGCAATTTGCTACACACGCAATATTATCTGCTAAACACGTGTATGTGACCAATCACATTTCATTTAATTTCATTTAATAGTTACTATTCAGTGTTACTTCAGTAACAGTTACTAGTCTGTGTTTCTACAGTAATATTTACTATTCAGTGTTTCTACAGTAATAGTTACTGGTCTGTGTTTCTACAGTAATAGTTACTAGTCTGTGTTTCTACAGTAATAGTTACTAGTCTGTGTTTCTACAGTAATAGTTACTAGTCTGTGTTTCTACAGTAATAGTTACTAGTCTGTGTTTCTACAGTAATAGTTACCTGTCAGCGGTTCTACAGTAATATTTACATGTCAGTGGTTCTACAGTAATAGTTACTAGTCTGTTTCTACAGTAATAGTTACTATTCAGTGTTTCTACAGTAATAGTTACTAGTCTGTGTTTCTACAGTAATATTTACTAGTCTGTGTTTCTACAGTAATAGTTACCTGTCAGTGGTTCTACAGTAATAGTTACTAGTCTATGTTTCTACAGTAATAGTTACTATTCAGTGTTTCTACAGTAATAGTTACTAGTCTGTGTTTCTACAGTAATATTTACTAGTCTGTGTTTCTACAGTAATAGTTACCTGTCAGTGGTTCTACAGTAATAGCGTGTTCTATGCGTATCTTCACAACCCGTCTTTTTACATTCCATTACTTATCGTCCTGTCTCTTTTGACTTTTCTTTACATGACAATCTTTCTAATGAATTCCCTATTCTCAATTAAATGGATGCAGAGGACAATTCCTAGTTGTGTGGGTTAAATGGATAAGAACTCTTGTTTGAAAAGTCTTGCGCCTGGTGTGTGTGAAGTGTGTGTATTGTAACGTGTGGTTTGACCTGGTGTGTAGAGTGTGTTACATGTGTGTGTGGAGTAAGTTCAACGTCTGTAAGGTGTGCGTAACGTGTGTGTGTGTAACGTGTGTGTGTGTAACGTGTGTACCGTTGTTCCAGGACCCTTGGGTTGTTAGTGAAGCGTCTGGAGCGCGGGGGCAAGGCGGAGCAGGAAGGTCTCTTCCAGGAGAATGACTGTGTCGTCAAGATTAATAACGGGGATCTGAGGAACATTCGATTTGAACAGTAAGCCCCCCCGACCTCGCCTCTGTCTTGACCTACAGAGATGGGACACATTCTACATTTACCTGACACTACCTCTAAACTTTCTTAAACCTATCTTTCATAAGCTTTTTTCTCTCTGCTTCTGTCTCTTCTTTTCTCTCTCCAAAATGTACAGTAATACATTGTACTTTAAGCATTATGAGTCAGATACAGACTATTTGAAATGTGAGAGTTGTGCCCTCAGTGATTCTCTATAAAGTCCTTATGGTGACCTATAGTTCTTGATAAGAGCACCTACCCCTCTGAGCTTACCAACCTTAATATACCTTAGTGCCCCTACCCCTCTGAGCTTACCAACATTAATATACCTTAGTGCCTCTACCCCTCTGAGCTTACCAACATTAATATACCTTAGCCCCTCTACCCCTCTGAGCTTACCAACATTAATATACCTTAGTGCCTCTACCCCTCTGAGCTTACCAACATTAATATACCTTAGTGCCCCTACCCCTCTGAGCTTACCAACATTAATATACCTTAGCGCCCCTACCCCTCTGAGCTTACCAACATTAATATACCTTAGTGCCCCTACCCCTCTGAGCTTACCAACATTAATATACCTTAGTGCCTCTACCCCTCTGAGCTTACCAACCTTAATATACCTTAGTGCCTCTACCCCTCTGAGCTTACCAACATTAATATACCTTAGTGCCTCTACCCCTCTGAGCTTACCAACATTAATATACCTTAGTGCCTCTACCCCTCTGAGCTTACCAACATTAATATACCTTAGTGCCTCTACCCCTCTGAGCTTACCAACATTAATATACCTTAGTGCCCCTACCCCTCTGAGCTTACCAACATTAATATACCTTAGCGCCTCTACCCCTCTGAGCTTACCAACATTAATATACCTTAGTGCCCCTACCCCTCTGAGCTTACCAACATTAATATACCTTAGTGCCTCTACCCCTCTGAGCTTACCAACCTTAATATACCTTAGTGCCCCTACCCCTCTGAGCTTACCAACATTAATATACCTTAGTGCCTCTACCCCTCTGAGCTTACCAACCTTAATATACCTTAGTGCCTCTACCCCTCTGAGCTTACCAACATTAATATACCTTAGTGCCTCTACCCCTCTGAGCTTACCAACATTAATATACCTTAGTGCCTCTACCCCTCTGAGCTTACCAACCTTAATATACCTTAGTGCCTCTACCCCTCTGAGCTTACCAACATTAATATACCTTAGTGCCTCTACCCCTCTGAGCTTACCAACATTAATATACCTTAGTGCCTCTACCCCTCTGAGCTTACCAACCTTAATATACCTTAGTGCCTCTACCCCTCTGAGCTTACCAACATTAATATACCTTAGTGCCCCTACCCCTCTGAGCTTACCAACATTAATATACCTTAGTGCCTCTACCCCTCTGAGCTTACCAACATTAATATACCTTAGCCCCCCTACCCCTCTGAGCTTACCAACATTAATATACCTTAGTGCCTCTACCCCTCTGAGCTTACCAACATTAATATACCTTAGTGCCCCTACCCCTCTGAGCTTACCAACCTTAATATACCTTAGCGCCCGAGTCTCACCTTCCTCTGTTCTATTGATTTATTGCTACTTTTCATTTCCTAAAGTGGATTGAAGATACAAGGCCATCGCAACATGGAGCTAGGAGGGGACACACACTAACACAGCTTTAGAGTCATATTGGTGCTGTCGTTTCCAGAGATGAGAAATATATTGCATTTTATCCAGACCCTGACCCAAAGCAAGCATTTGGAAGGAGGTTGCCCTGACTGATATCCTCCCCATTAGGAAGAGCTCTTGCCTGGTTTCGTGCTGGCTAGGATGGAGCTTTCAGGATTCCCGATTAGCTGTCTTAGGGTGAGGCCCGATGGGGTGTCCGTTGATGTGGAAGGGTCTGCCTGGCTATAAGCTATACAGTGGAGGTACATGTGGAGGGGACACTACATGTACGTTGTATTAATTAATACACTGGTCATCAAACATACAGTACCTTCCCCTTATGGCCTAGTTCAGTGTGCTTATGTTCTGTTAGATTCTATCTTTATAATAAAGCATTTTCACATTTTCTAAATAGATTTTGTGATCAAGTTTGGCAACAGTTATAACCTGGCCCAGCCTTCAAAACTCAAAACTGTTGTACCTACTTAGCTAGCTACATTGTTAATTCATTCATCTAGACTTGGCAAGCCACTGAAGTGTTTGGCAATAGTAAATATTGTGCTTGACTTTTCATTGGTAAACATCCACACTACCTCCCTGGCCTCTCTGCTGTGAAAGAGGTGTATGTGTACTTTGCAAACCAAATCCACATGGGAGAAATGTTTTGTATCGCTCCACATACACATGGCTCACAGCTCTCACCTGCATTCACAAACGTGACAGCACCGCACCACAATATGATTCTAGTGGCGAAGTAAATCACTTTTACAATCTCTCTCTCTCTACTCTCCTTGATTGTGCACTGCACCGTACGGAGATAATTCCAAGTGATATTATAATCTTATTGGATTGTTTTGCATGGATAAATATTTAGAAGCGGTTAATCTAACTAAATGTAATGATGCATTGATGGGGTAATTTATTATTCAATCAGAAAGCTGAGCTGCTGTCTCCTCATCGTCTGATTACTGGAGTGTCACTGTGCCTCTCATTACCCACCATAGGCTGCTGCAGTTCACATGATTTGAGGGAGAAATTAACATAAGAATGAAGGACCAAATCCCAAAGAAGTGTCTCGGCACACTCCGCTCCGCACTGAGGTGAAAGAGCTCCAAATGAAGTGCTGTTTATAACGGCGGAAGCGGCTTAGCGATTGTCAATAACTCATTTGGACGGGTTCAATGCGGTATCATGGGCGTGATAATGGAGAGGCTGAGAACGCGAGGGGGGATTGTTGGCTATCACATCATCCTTTGCTACGCTACTCACATGCACGCGCACAAACACACACACACACAAACACCCTCTGAAGGCCCTTATCCTCTTATGCCGTGGGACCGATGGGGCTGCTCCAGGCCAGACTATCTATATGCTAAGTGGCGTCTGAGCTCAGGACAAAACAATGCCGCATCAGAGCGAGGAGAGAAAAAGCGTCTTTTCTCATTTGGTTCCAAACTAATACAGGAGTTTGTCCATTCTGTATAAAGTACAAGTCTTTGTATGTGTGGCGACTTTGTTGTGTTTACTGCACGTCGCCCATCATCATCTTCCTTGTTGTTTTATCATTTTACTGTCTAGTGAACAGTGGCCTCACCCGTAAACCCTTTCCATACACACACACATACACAATTATTTGATAGATATTTGAATGTATAATGTTGACTGGCTGAATCTCATTGTGGTTCAACGTCTCACCCTTCCAATGCTGAAGCTGATCTCATCCTCCTCCTGAGACTATGCTGCCATTTACACGGCACATATAGTATCTAGCTAATGGAATCTCTGAATTAGCGTCTTCTCCAGTGCTTCACTACTATTAGCCTATGGTTATCCACGTTGACATGTTGACCTCTCCTCTTCACTTCTGTGTAGCCTCTCTCTCTCTATCAATAAGCTGCCATATCACACTGTACATTACCTTTTGTTATTATCAAGCTATAGCTAATCTAATGATTTGTATGCTGCCTCTTCTTCACTTCTCTTCTTGACCTCTCTCTATCTGTTTTAGTACACTGATAAAAGTGCATTAGCTCATGTTCTTATCATGCCCTCGCTAATGTAATGATGTGTGTTGCTGACTCCTCTCCTCTCTACTCCAGAGCCCAGAACTTGTTCAGGCAGGCCATGCGTTCTCCTGTCATTCTGTTCCATGTGGTCCCAGCCTCCATGAAGAGCCAGTATGAGCAGCTCTCCCAGGAGGAGCTTAGCCCCCCATGTCCGAGGGGGGAGAGGGGTAACCGGAGAAGCTTCACCTCTAGCCAGGCCTCGGACCTCCAGGCCCCGCAGCCCGGAGAAAGGGGTAGTCTGGTGGTCCACGGGGGGGTGGGGTTGGACCACAACCCACAGAGGATGTCCTCCAGGTCAAGACCACACCCCATTCCCATCCCCAACATCAAACACCAGAACCATGGTCCTCTACCACAGCGTGTACCAGACCAGCGCTTCTCCACCTCACTACCTCACAGCGGAAGCAACAACGTCTCCTCGGCCCCCTCTCCATCCCTGCAGAGGAGAGTCAGTGCCAACCCTACTGCAGGCTACGTCAAGAAAACAGGCCGGAGACTTAACATCCAGCTGAAGAAAGGTAAACACATGCCGGCATGCAGAATGCACACACGAACACAAACACACGCACAAACAACCAAACACTATTATTGTGAAACTGGAAATATTATTTTGGGGGGTATATTCATAGGGATTTCAAAGGTCCTTTAATTCACTTCAATAAGAGATGATATCTCTCAAGTGTCCGTTCTTATCCTAGCTACAGTTGAGATGAGTGTTGTGTAACTAATACTGTTAGAGACTTCAAAGTGTTGATATTTCATTGTGAAGGACTGTCTATCCAGCACTGCTCCACTAACTCACGTACAGGCCCAAATCTCATTTGTTCTGCATCACAGCAGCATCTTAGCTGCACACAACACTCTGGGGAGGAGAGCACTAGGAATACACACACACACCTACACACACACGTACACACCTACACACACACGTACACACCTACACACACACGTACACGCACACACACACACTTCAAGAACTGTTTTGTCCTCCTTTGAGTGTGACAGACTTCAAAAGGTGGATGGTAGAATGAGGTATGCTGAATGCTGCTTACAAACGTCACTTCATATCTCTCTCTTGCTCTCTCCCCGTCTTTCTCTCCCTCTCCTATTTCTCCATGTCACTCTCTCTTTCTTTCTTTGTTTTGGCACGTTGTGCTGCCCTAATGCCGTTATCAGACTTTTCTCAGCATGTTAAAAGAAAAGGGTGAAATTAGCCCTCTCAGTCGGTGCTTGCATTCAATTCTATTAGCATTCACAGTTGGAGAAGCAAGCCGTAAAGATGCAATTAACTACAACAGGCAGGGCACAACTGTGTGAGATATTCACAGGCCTCTGTAGCAGAAAAGCAAACCAGAAAGGTCTATTATGTTCCAACACCAACGCACGCACGCACGCACGCACACACACACACACACACACACACACACACTCAGTACAGGCTGTCTGATGAAGCAGATGTTGAGCGTTGAAAGGTTTCACGGGGCATAGAGAAAAAGCTTCAGGGAATACTAGTGCAAGGCGAGGGCGGCAGGAGGCTTAGGCTAAAAGCAGCGTGCTCTCTGGGAGCCGCCATCTCATATCGCTGCAATATATGTTCACAGAAATCCCCAGCGTAAACAGCGGATTTGAAGGGGTTTTGTATGTGGCAACGCTACGTGGGTTTAATTTCTTGCTTATTACTGTGAGGGTTAGATGATGAATTCGACCTGCTGCTGCACCCTCTCTACACACACAGGGCCTAGTGCGCATGCATGCATGCACACACACACACCAAAATGACTGCCCAGTGTCAGTAGTTTGGTTTATTTGTTGGGTTTAGTCCAGAGAAAGCCCAGTGCCAGGAGTTTGGTTTATTTGTTGGGTTTAGTCCAGGGAAAGCCCAGTGCCAGGAGTTTGGTTTATTTGCACTAGGCAGACCGGCTTATGTTTTAACTCAAATGAAACCCATCATTCCTATACAAATGTCCAGAATGTATTTCTTAGACAATGTAACTGGCTCGAGTGCTGAATTGTCCCACTTGTAAGCTTTCATGAACTGTTATGAGACTCGTGTGATGACACATTACACAAGATTATGTGTAATTTACGGAAAAACCACATGAATTTCATGTGATCACGTGTGATCTTATGTGACGTTAATGTGGTAACATGTAACAACATGTAAAGCAACATGTGATAACATGAAACTACACATTTGAGCAGATGAAAACATGATATCTGGAAATATAATATAATATGGACGCCTCACTTCGGGTTCTTAGGAAACAATGCAGTAATTTGTTTTTTTTATGTATTATTTCTTACATTGTTAGCCCAGAAAATCTCAAGTGTTATTACATACAGCCGGGAAGAACTATTGGATATAAAAGCAACGTCAACTTACCAACATTACGACCAGGAATACGACTTTCCAGAAGCGGATACTTTGTTTGGACTTCCACCCTGGACATGGGATCTTATCCCAGAGGCCGACCCAAAACAACGTGGTCGCCGCAGGAGAGGCAGACGGAGCGGCCTCCTGGTCAGACTTAGAAGGCGGGCACCCCATCCACCGCTTCCGAGCATATTACTCGCCAATGTCCAATCTCTAGACAACAAGGTGGACGAAATTAGGACACGAGTTACCTTCCAGAGATTGTAACATTCTCTGTTTCACAGAAACATGGCTCACTCTGGATATGTTGTCAGAGTCGGTACAGCCACCCGGTTTCTTCACGTATCGCACCGACAGAAACAAACATCTCTCTGGTAAGAAGAAGGGCGGGGGTGTATTCCTCATGATTAACAACTCATGGTGTAATCATAACAACATACAGGAACTCAAGTCCTTTTGTTCACCTGACCTAGAATTCCTTACAATCAAATTCTGACTGCATTATTTACCAATAGAATTCTCATCGATTATAGTCACAGCCACAGCCCCAAGCAGATACCTCGACAGCCCTGAAAGAACTTCACTGGACTCTATGTAAACTGGAAACCATATATCCTGAGGCTGCATTTATTGTAGCTGGGGATTTTAACAAAGCTAATCTGAGAACAAGGCTTCCTATATTCTAGCAGCATATCGAATGCGCGACACGAGCTGGTAGCATTCTGGATCATTGCTACTCTAACTTCCACGATGCATACAAAGCCCTCCCCCGCCCTCCCTTCGGGAAATCTGACCATGGCTTAATTTTGTTGCTCCCAGCCTATAGACAAAAACTAAAACAGGAAACGCCCGTGCTCAGGTCTGTCCAAAGCTGGTCTGACCAATTGGATTCCACGCTTCAAGATTGCTATGATCACGTGGACTGGGATATGTTCCGGGTAGCCTTAGACAACAACATTGACATATACGCTAACTCGGTGAGCGAGTTTATTAGCAAGTGTATCGGTGATGTCGTACCCACTGTGACTATTAAAACCTTCCCTAACCAGAAATCGTGGATTGATGGCAGCATTCACGCAAAACTGAAAGCGCAAACCTCCACTTTTAATCATGGCAAGGCGACTGGAAACATGACCGAATACAAACAGTGTAGCTATTTCCTCCGCAAGGCAATCAAACAAAAAAAGCGTCAGTATAGAGACAAAATAGAGTTGCAATTCAACGGCTCAAATACGAGACGTATGTGGCAGGGTAAACAGTCAATAACCGATTACAAAAATAAAAACCAGCCCCGTTGCGGACATCGACGTCTTGCTCCCAGACAAATTAAACAACTTCTTTGCTCGCTTTGAGGACAATACAGTGCCACTGACACGGCCGGCTACCAAAGCCTGTGGGCTCTGCTTCACCGTGGCCAACGTGAGTAAAGCATTTAAACGTGTTGACCCTCGCAAGACTGTCGCCCCAGACGGCATCCCTAGCCGCGTCCTCAGAGCATGTGCAGACCAGCTGGCTGTTGTGTTTACGGACATATTCAGTCAATCCCTAACCCAGTCTGCTGTCCCCACATGCTTCAAGAGGGCCACCATTGTTCCTGTTCCCAAGAAAGCTAAGGTAACTGAACTAAATGACTTCTGTCATCATGAAGTGCTTTGAGAGACTAGTCAAGGATCATATCACCTCCGCCCTACCTGATACCCTAGACCCACTCCAATTTGCTTACCGCCCCAATATGTCCACTGACGACGCAATCGCCATCACTCTGCCCTATCCCATCTGGACAAAAATAATACCTATGTAAGAATGCTGTTCATTGACTACAGCTCAGCATTTGACACCATAGTACCCTCCAAACTCGTCATTAAGCTTGAGACCCTGGGTCTCGACCCCGCCCTGTGCAACTGGGTCCTGGACTTTCTGACGGGCAGCCCCCAGGTGGTGAGGCTAGGAAACAACATCTCCACCCCGCTGATCCTCAACACTGGGGCCCCACAATGGTGGGTTCTCAGTCCCCTCCTGTACTCCCTGTTCACCCATGACTGAGCATCCCCCCATCCACATCGACGGGACAGTAGTGGAGAAGGTGGAAAGTTTTACACATCACGGACAAACTGAAATGGTCCACCCACCCAGACAGTGTGGTGAAGAAGGCCCAACAGCACCTCTTCAACCTCAGGAGGCTGAAGAAATTTGGCTTGTCACCTAAAACCCTCACAAACCTTTACAGATGCACAATCAAGAGCATCCTGTCGGGCTGTATCACTGCCTGGTACGGCAACTGCTCCACCCACAACCGCAAGGCTCTCCAGAGGGTAGTGCGGTCTGCGCAACGCATCACCGAAGACAAACTACCTGCACTCCAGAACACCTAAACCACCCAATGTCAAAAGAAGGCCAGAAAGATCATTAAGGACAACAACCACCCGAGCCACTGCCTGTTCGCCCCGCTATCATCCAGAAGGCGAGGTCAGTACAGGTGCATCAAAGCTGGGACCGAGAGACTGAAAAACAGCTTCTATCTCAAGGCCATCAGACTGTTAAACAGCCGTCACTGACATAGAGTGGCTGCTGCCAACATACAGACTCAAATCTCTGGCCACTTTAATACATTTAATAAATGGATTTAATAAAGGTATCACTAGTCACTTTAAATAAGCCACTTTATTAATGTCTACATATCCTACATTACTCATCTCATATGTACAGTTGAAGTTGGAAGTTTACACACACTTAGGTTGGAGTCATTGAAACTCCACAAATTTCTTGTTAATAAACAAACTATAGTTTTGGCAAGTCGGTTAGGACATCTACTTTGTGCCTGACACAAGTAATTTTTCCAACAATTGTTTACAGACAGATTATTTCACTTTTAATTCACTGTATCACAATTCCAAGTGGGTCAGAAGTTTACATACACTAAGTTGACTGTGCCTTTAAACAGCTTGGAAAATTCCAGAAAATGAGGTCATGGCTTTAGAAGCTTCTGATAGGCTAATTGACATAATTTTAGTCAATTGGGGATGTACCTATGGATGTATTTCAAGGCCTACCTTCAAACTCAGTGCCTCTTTGCTTGACATCATGGGGGAAAAAAATAAAAAATCAGCCTTGACCTCAGAAAAAAGGTCTGGTTCATCCTTGGGAGCAATTTCCAAACACCTGAAGGTACCACGTTCATCTGTACAAACAATAGTACGCAAGTATAAACACCATGGGACCAAGCAGCCATCATACCGCACAGGAAGGAGACGCATTCTGTCTCTTAGAGACTAACGTACTTTGGTGCAAAAAGTGCAAATCAATCCCAGAACAACAGCAAATGACCTTGTGAAGATCCTGGACAAAACAGGTACAAAAGTATCTATATCCACAGTAAAACGAGTCCTATATTGACATAACCTGAATGGCCGCTCAGCAGAGAAGAAGCCACTGCTCCAAAACCGCCATAAAAAAGCCAGACAATGGTTTGCAACTGCACATGGGGACAAAGATCGTACTTTTTGGAGAAATGTAATCTGGTCTGATGAAACAAAATAGAACTGTTTGGCCATAATGACCATCAATATATTTGGAGGAGAAAGGGGGACGCTTGCAAGCCGAAGAACACTATCCCAACCGTGAAGCATGGTGGTGGCAGCATCAAGTTATGTGGATATATTGAAGCAACATCTCAAGAAATCTGTCAGGAAGTTAAAGCTTGGTCGCAAATGGGTCTTCCAAATGGACAATGACCCCAAGCATACTTCCAAAGTTGTCGAAAAATGGCTTAAGGACAACAAAATCAAGGTATTGGAGTGGCCATCACAAAGCCCTGACCTCAATTCTATAGAAAATTTGTGGGCAGAACTGAAAAAGCTTGTGCTAGCAAGGAGGCCTACAAACCTGACTCAGTTACACCAGCTCTGTCAGGAGGAGTGGTCCAAAATTCACCCAACTTATTGTGCGAAGCTTGTGGAAGGCTACCCAAAACGTTTTACCCAAGTTAAACAATTTATAGGCAATGCTACCAAATACTAATTGAGTGTATGTAAACTTCTGACCCACTGGGATTGTAATGAAAGAAATAAAAGCTGAAATAAATAATTATCTGTACTATTATTCTGACATTTCTCATTCTTAAAATAAAGTGGTGATCCTAACTGACCTAAGACAGGGCATTTTTACTAGGATTAAATGTCAGGAATTGTGAAAAAAATTAGTTTAAATGTATTTGGCTAAGGTGTATGTAAACTTCCGACTTCAACTCTATGTACTGTATTCTATACCGTCTTCTGCATCTTGCATATGCCACACGGCCATCGCTCATCCATATATTTATATGTACCTATTCTTATTCATCCCTTTACATTTGTGTGTATAAGGTAGTCGATGTGAATTTGTTCGATTACTTGTTAGATATTACTGCACTGTCGGAACTAGAAGCACAATCATTTCACTACACTCGCATTAACATCTGCTGACCATGTGTATGTGACCAATAAAATGTGATTTGATTTGAACATGGGGGATGCAAAATTTTGAAATTATGATTTCACATGTGAAGATGCGATTTTCACATGTGAAACTGCATATTTCACATTTTTATAAGGGATGAAATGAAGTGGGGTTTTAAGGTAAGTGGTACACTGTGCAGCTAAAATAGTGTAAACGTCTTTTATCAATATGACTACGTTTCACGTTGTGCTGACTTTTCAAAATAACCCCTCCTTGGATTTGAACTCACAATCTCTGGATTTGTTGGGGTACGCTGATCTTTACTGCTGTTACTCCTGAATCACTATGATAAATACAATCATTTTTCTTGAGTGTATTTTTAACAAAGCTGAGATTTACTTTGAAGTCCAAAGTGTAGGAATCCAAGTGAAATCAGTTATTGACACATGATTTTCCACATGTGAATTCATGTTTTTTTTTCCGTAAGGGAACCTATCAAATTCAAAATTAACTGTCCATTTGCAGAGTATTCAGAGACCATTTCCAATTTGTCTATTATTTATTCATTTGTGTGTCTTGATTCCTCCATGAGGGGAGGGGGAGAGGCAGTGGGAGAGGCAGAGGGAAAGGGAGAGAGAGACCCCCCATCCTTCCTTGCTGGGAAATTAGCAAAAGTGTCTTAATCAAATAATGCAGCCAAAAGGACAGACCGACGCAGCCCATTAAGACTCATTCTACGTCTCCTCATGTTTGCTACATAATTGGCTTATCGGATACGGGATTCAGACTTAACCCAATGAGTCCCACCGTATCGCCGGTGTGTTTTGGACTTCTAACCCCTTTTAAACATTGTGGGTTTGAGCTAAATACTTCTGGGTTGTACCGTTGGATTTGTATATGCTGCATCCGTAGATACTAACCATTAGTCTAACGGGGGCTGAGCTAGAGCGGTGTTTGGGAGACAAGGGCTGATCCCGAAGGGGCCTGGTTTCTATACAAAAATATCTGTAGTGTCCGAATGGTTTGAGCTACAAACTATTAAAAGCTATCTATGAAAAGCTGAGACTCACATTTTGCTCTATCATGCTCACAAGCTACACAAGAGCCATTAGAAGGTAAGGGGTTCTTCTACACAGATCATAGAAAATCCCTGGACATAGTGTCTATAATACTGTAATAAGCTCACATAGTTGCTGTCACAAACGCCACACAGTTGTCACTGACTAGTTGGATATTCATTTCGCAGTGCGCAAGCTATTTCTGTACTTACTGCGTTCAAATACATTTTTTATCAGGTTTTTGCTTTGGCGGACCTCTTTTTTTTTATTGACGTGTCAATGAAACTCATGAATGCAACTGTTTGTCAATTTCTCCTGAAAATAAAATGGTAAATCACTTAATTGTGAGGCTTAATATAAGTGCTGTGTATGCAGATAAAGTCAGATAAATGAAAAGCCAATTTTTGCTGGGATCTCAGGCCTGGTAGTGTTAATCCAAAAAGCTTCTATTACCCCAAATAAAGACGTCAGTATGCTAGTTAATCACAGCCAGTGCTATTAGAGAGAGATGCATTCTGCTAATTGCCTGAATGGAAGCCCTTAACGATGGGATCTTAGAATGTAGAGTTTGATTCGGCTAAGTAGACTGATTGGAGATATTGAATGGATTGGAATTGCCAGAACAGAAGGGTAGAGGATAGTGGTCTTCACAGACCAGCTGATTCAGACTACGCCCTAGGTTCTATAAAGACAATAGAGAGCCATTTTGGATGTAACCAATTCCACTACTGTACGTACACACTGAGGATCCCAGACAGCAGTAGGGGCAGCTGCCGTATTAGCAGACACCGGCTACTAGTACAGAAAGGATCTTAGTTAGTCTAACTGGGATGTGCCTATCTATCCATTTGGTTTACAGAACTCTATAATAAGTAAAGAGCGTTCTTCCTGCTGTATTGGCAGGAAGGAAATAACCTCAATATATTCAGCGACTTAACTTTGTTGACACCTCTCTGTCAGCAACATTCTCATGTTGTGGTGTGTACCCCTCTTTGTTCCAAGATCTATATCTTCATTTCTGAATATAGAATACACCCAAAGTTGCTGGGTAGTGTGTTTTCTTGCTGCTTCATCTTAATGCTAGTGAGGCAAAAACAACACGCATATGCACACACACACACACACACACACACACACACACACACACACACACACACACACACACACACACACACACACACACACACACACACAGTCAGTCCGTCGGTATCAACCAGCGAGACACTGAAGAGAGGAGAAAATAGGTCATGATGAGCGATCAGACAGTGAATGACAGGCCAGTAAAATGAACAATCTCTTCAACAAGAATACTAATCATTCTACTGTCAGGAAGACTTCAACTAACAACACACCCGCCACCCCGTGCCGGTTACACATATTAATGGATAACTTGTTTACCAGGGAGGGACACATCTCACTGACTCACTGAGTGGAACCATTCTTCCCCATCTAAAAGTGGAAATGTCATTCATATCCTTACTGGCATTTGGCAATGCTTTTGGTTGCTTCCTAAATTACATCCTATTCCCTTTATTGTGCACTACTTTTGACCAGGGCCCACTACTTCTGACCAATCCTTTATTGGGCAGACAGTGTAGGGTTGTTTCGGTCGATAAGGTCAGTGTTGATATTCCCCTTTTTGTAGGCTATTATTGAATTTCCCTTCCTTCCCCGTCTGGCAATTTATATGATGTGTCCCAAATGGCACCATATTCCCTACATAGTGCACATTTATAGGGCTCTGATCAAAAGTAGTACGCTACATAGGGAATATGGTGCCATTTGGGACACAGATATAGTCATTTAGAACCGTATAAAGGCCATTGTCAGAACTTGGGAGGAAACATCTTTACAGAGCTACGATGCCTGAACCCTTAACATTGTTTTCTAACATTTAATGTTTTCACTAGGAAACCTTATTTGGTATGATATGTGGTGTATCAAAAGCATTTAATTCTGTGTTATGGGCGAAGGCAGAGGATCCTCTCACCCCATTGCTGACCATTATCTGTGTCTAATGCCTGTGGACACTCCACAGAAAGGGAGAATAAAGACTGCACACAAACCGACAGAAACCTTTACTCTGCATGCTGCTATTCTTGTCTGCAACCAGTTTTAAATTCAAGCATGTCACATCTGTGGTCCCGCTGTCCTTACACACACACACATGTATAAAGTACACATTTATCACAAACACCCAATTTTGGTTAATAGATTTTACTTATATTTAGACATTTTGGAGATTTCATGCTTATTTTGTATGTTGAAACACAACCTAAGCTGCACGCCCATTCTTTCACCAATAGAAGACCGTCCATGCAAACTAATACATTTGAGATGACTTATTTAAGTACTGTAGTTTGATAGGTTTGACATGATGGTCAAAGCCATAAATAAAGTTGTCCTTCCACATTTGGTTCCTGATGCGCTTTTCAAAGAATATATATAATTTTTTTGTTTAACCTTTATTTAACTAGGCAAGTCAGTTAAGTACAAATTCTTATTTACAATGACGGTCTACCCCGGCCAAACCCTAACCTGGACGACGCTGGGCCAATTGTGCGCCGCCCTATGGGACTCCCAATCATGTGATACAGCCTGGAATCGAACCAGGGTCTGTAGTGACGCCTCTAGCACTGAGATGCAGTCTGTTAGACCGCTGCGCCACTCGGAAATCCATAATAAAAGGGGGCATAAAAACCAGGTCCTTCAGTCCTGCAATCAGTTCATGTTTGGTGTATTATTTTCCTCCTGCAGGTCCTGAGGGTCTTGGATTCAGCATCACATCACGTGACGTCCCCATAGGAGGCTCCGCCCCCATCTATGTCAAGAACATCCTGGCTCGGGGCGCTGCTATCCAAGATGGCCGCCTGAAGGCTGGCGACCAGCTGCAAGAGGTGAGAGGCAGAATTAATGAAGTCTCTTTCTTCTGGCTATTTCTTCCTCCTACTTTACCCCTTCCTCTTCATTACCCTTGTCATGCTCCAACCCTTACTTTGTCCTCTTCCTTCCATAGATTTTGAATTTTGTTCTGAGACATCCAATCAACATTGTTTTATGTGATATGGAATAAAACACCTTTATGTCCTATGTCATTCATGATTGTTGTATCTACGCCAATGCCATTACCCGATATGCTTAAGACACAAAGGCTTATTGAATGGGCTTTGCCATTGAAAAGAGTCTTATAGGGATATTTTGGCAATGAGGCCCTTTATCTACTTCCCCAGAGTTTTTTTTTTTTTTACTAGGCAAGTAAGTTTATAACAAATTCTTATTTACAATGACAGCCTACACCGGCCAAACCCGGACGACGCTGGGTCAATTGTGCACCGCCCTATGGGACTCCCAATCACGTCCGGTTGTGATACAGCCTGGATTCGAACCAGGGTGTCCGTAGTGACGCCTCTAGCCCTCAGGTGAACGTGTGGATAACATTTTTGTCTCTTTGTGCAGTTTGAAGGAAGTTGCTAACTAGCACAATTGTGAACTAGCGTTAGCGCAATGACTGAGTCTATGAATATCTGCTGGCATGCTTCTAGTCATTGTGCTAACACTAATTAGCATTGGCTTGCGAAACTACTTCTAATTTCCTTCATACTGGACACAGAGACATAAAAAGGGTATACATGAGTTCATCTGACTCTGGGGAAGTAGATAAAGCGACTTGTTGCCAAAATTCCGAAGTATCCCTTATATCACAGAGTGGAGTACCTGTAGGGCTGTTTACCTTGGGTTCTGAGTGGCTAAACATAGGGAAATTAACGTAATAATCTTGTGTCAACAGTCCAATCAGAATGACATGAAAATCATAGACTATGTAATTGGAAAATGTCCGCTCTTAGAAATACCCCATATTTATAGATGTCAGGCAGTCACAGCTCCTCTATGAAAACAGAGGACGATTATGTGTAGAATGGAATTAGTAATTGTTTCAAGACAGTACAAGGCAGTAGCACATGTAACACAAGTTAGTAACATGTATTAATACATACCCTATATCTACCTGTGTGTGTGTGTGTGTGTGTGTGTGTGTGTGTGTGTGTGTGTGTGTGTGTGTGTGTGTGTGTGTGTGTGTGTGTGTGTGTCCAGGTGAATGGGGTAGACCTGAATGGGAGGAGTCAGGAGGAGGTGGTGGCTCTACTCAGGGTCACCCCCATGGGAGGAACAGTTAGTCTGCTAGTCCTACGCCAAGAGGACTCCTATCTACCTAGAGAAGTGGTAAGTTAATCAAATGTCAAATTTACTCACATCACCAATCACTTGTCCACACCATCGCTACACCTACCCTACTTTTCACACCTCTGATATGGAAGTAGCCCATATTAATGGAGTCTTCAGCCGTATTACGGCTATCCACACTCCCATCAACACCAGCTCAATGTCACCTATTTGTCTGTGACCTTCTGTCTTGGACCTCATCATCAGTACCATAGGGATCCACATGAACTTGCTCCAGACTTATCCCTCCCACCCCACACACAGCTCAAACACTTCCCCGGCCCTGTGCCTGGCCATCAGGCTCCCTTTGTTTTGAGGAAGGGCTGATTTAAGGCAGGTCAGGGGCACGTCTCTGTGTGTTTGTCTGTCTAGTGTTTTATCAGGTAAACAGTATTATCCTGCCTCTCCTCCCCTGTCTGTCCTCTGACCATGCAGCCATTATAGAGCCCAGTCCCCTTAGGATCACCAGTAGATATGGGATGAATCCACAATGGCACCTTATACCCTACATAGTGCACTACTTTTAACCAGTACCTGTTGGACCATGGTCAAAAGTAGTGCACTATGTAGGGAATAGGGTGCCATTTGGGACGCAATAGATTTGGACTGGCCAGGCCCTTCCTCCAAGTCACATTAACACAGACCTTCTCCAGGGGTTGGTTTGTCTACCACTCTCCTATCTGACACTGGATACACATAATCTCTCAGACCCACACATGGGATACCATACATGCGCACACACACACACACACACACACACACACACACACACACACACACACACACACACACACACACACACACACACACACAAACACACACACACACACACACACACACACACACACAAACACAAACACAAACAAACACACACACACACACACACAAACACTTTTATGTAAGCAGTTCTGGGGTGACTTTCCCTGTCTGGCAACAGATGGTGAGGATAGTAAGGATAGTGTCCTGCCCTCCTCCACCCTCCATTCAGCAGGTCTGACAGTCTCCCTGTCATCTGAGTGGCCTGGCAGACACAAGGGTTTAGGCTTTAACCCTAACTTTACCCTATAGCACTCAATCTGTCTCTGTGTTTACCCTAACTCTATCCTCTATATTATTCGTAGACGTCTATTTACCACCACATACCGATGATGGCACTAAGACCACACTCATCGAGCTATATATGACCATAAGCAAACAAGAAAATGCTCATCCAGTAGCCGCGCTCCCTGTGGCCGGGGACTTTAATGCAGGGAAACTTAAATCTGTTTTACCTCATTTCTACCAGCATGTCACATGTGCCACCAGAGGAAAAACAACTCTAGACCACCTTTACTCCATACACAGAGAGACGTGCCAAGCTTTCCCTCGCCCCCTTCATTTGGCAAATCTGACCATAATTCTATCCTCCTGATTCCTGCTTACAAGCAAAAACTAAAGCAGGAAGTACCAGTGACTCGTTCAATACAGAAGGGGTCAGATGATGCGGATGCTACGCTACAGGACTGTTTTGCTAGCACAGACTGGAATATGTTCCGGGATTCATCCAATGGCATTGAGGAGTATACCACCTCAGGCACCAGCTTCATCAATACAGTTGAAGTCGGAAATTTACATACACTTAGGTTGGAGTCAATAAAACTCGTTGTTCAACCACTCCACACATTTCTTGTTAACAAACTATAGTTTTGGCAAGTCAGTAAGGGCATCTACTTTCTGCATGAAACAAGTAATTTAACAACTGTTTACAGACGGATTATTTCACTTATAATTCACTGTATCACAATTCCAGTGGGTCAGAAGTTTACACACACTAAGTTGACTGTGCCTTTAAACAGGCTGGAAAATTCCCCAAATTTATGTCATGGCGTTAGAAGCTTCTGTTATGCTAATTGACATCATTTGTTTCAAGTGGAGGTGTACCTGTGGATGTATTTCAAGGCCCATCTTCAAACCCGCTGCCTCGTTGCTTGACATCATGTGAAAATCAAAAAGATATCATCCAAGACCTCAGAAAAAAATTATAGACCTCCACAGGTCTGGTTCATCCTTGGGAACAATTTCCAAACGCCTGAAGGTACCACGTTCATCTTTACAAACAATAGTACGCAAGTACAAACACCATGGGACCACTCAGCCATCATACCACTCAGGAGGGAGTCGCGTTCTGTCTCCTAGAGATGAACGTACTTGGGTGTGGAAAGTGCAAATCAATCCCAGAACAACAGCAAAGGACCTTGTGAAGATGCTGGAGGAAACAGGTACAAAATAATCTATATCCACAGTAAAACGAGTCCTATATTGACATAACCTGAAAGGCCTCTCAGCAAGGAAGTAGCCACTGCTCCAAAACCACCATAAAAAAGCCAGACTACGGTTTACAACTGTACATGGGGACAAAGATTGTACTTTTTGGAGAAATGTCCTCTGGTCTGATGAAACAAAAATGGAACTGTTTGGCCATAATGACCATCGTTATGTTTAGAGGAAAAAGGGGGAGGCTTACAAGCCGAAGAACACCATACCAACCGTGAAGCACGGGGGTGGCAGCATCATGTTGTGGGGGTGCTTTGCTGCAGGAGGGGCTGGTGCACTTCCCAAAATAAATGGCATCATGAGAAAGCAAAGTATGTGGATATATTGAAGCAACATCTCAAGAAATCTGTCAGAAAATTAAAGCTTGGTCGCAAATGGGTCTTCCAAATGGACAATGACCCCAAGCATACTTCCAAAGTATGCTGCTGATGCAAAATGGCTTAAGGACAACAAAGTCAAGGTATTGGAGTGGCCATCACAAATCTCTGACCTCAATCCTGTAGAAAATGTGTGGGCAGAACTGAAAAAGTGTGTGTGAGCAAGGCGGCCTACAAACCTGACTCAGTTACACCAGCTCTGTCAGGAGGAATGGGCCAAAATTCACCCAACTTATTGTGGGAAGCTTGTGGAAGGCTACCCGCAATGTTTTACCCAAGTTAAACAATTTAAAGGCAATGTTACCAAATACTAATTGAGTGTATGTAAATTCCTGACCCACTGGGAATGTGATGAAAGAAATAAAAGCTGAAATAAGTCATTCTCTCTACGGTAATTCTGACATTTCACATTCTTAAAATAAAGTGGTGATCCTAACTAACCTAAGACTTTTTACTAGGATTAAATGTCGGAAATTGTGAAACTGAGTTTAAATGTATTTGGCTAAGGTGTATGTAAACTTCAGACTTCAACTGTAAGTGCATCGATGACGTCGTCCCCACAGTGACCGTATGTACATATCCCAACCAGAAGCCATGAATTACAGGCAACATCCACACCGAGCTAATGGCTAGCGCTGCTGCTTTCAAGGAGCGGGACACTAATCCGGATGCTTGTAAAAAATCCTGCTATGCCCTCAGACGAACCATCAAATGGGCAAATCGTCAATACAGGACTAAGATTGAATCCTACTACACCGGCTCTGATGCTCATCGGATGTGGCAAGGCTTGCAAACTAGTACGGATTACAAATTGAAACCCAGCCGTGAGCTGCCCATGCTCTCTGTAGCCAATGTGAGCAAGACCTTTAAACAGGTCAACATTCACAAGGCTGTGAGGCCAGACGGATTACCAGGACGTGTACTTAGAGCATGCGCATACCTACTGCCAAGCGTCTTCACTGACATTTTCAACCTCTCCCTGACCGAGTCTGTATTACCTACATGTTTCAAGCAGACCACCATAGTCCCTGTGCCCAAGAAATTGAAGGTAACCTGCCTAAATAACTACTGCCCCGTAGCACTCACGTCAGTAGCTATGAAGTGCTTTGAAAGGCTGGTCATAGCTCACATCAACACCATCATGATCAAACCCTAGACCCACTACAATTCTTATACCGTCCCAAAAGATCCACAGATGACGCAATCTCAATCGCTCTTCACACTGCCCTTTCCCGCCTGGACAAAAGGAACACCTATGTGAGAATGCTGTTTATTGACTACAGCTCAGTGTTCAGGACCCTGGGACTAAACATCTCCCTCTGATACTGGATCCTGGACTTCCTGACGGACCGCCCCCAGGTTGTAATGGTAGGCAGCAACAGATCTGCCACGGGGACCCCTCAGGGGTGCGTGCTTAGTCCCTTCCTGTACTCCCTGTTCACCCACGACTGCATGGCCAAGCACAACTCCAACACCATCATTAAGTTTGCTGACGACACAACAGTGGTAGGTCCGATTAACGACAACGTGAAACAACCTCTGCCTCAGTGTGAGCAAGACAAAGGAGCTGATCGTAGACTACAGGAAAAGGAGGGCTGAACACACCCCCATTTACATCGAATGGGCTGTTGTGGAACGGGTCAAGAGTTTTACATTGACACCCCCCCTTTGTTTTCACACTGCTGCTACACACTGTTTGTTACCTATTGCTACACACTGTTTATTACCTATACGTAGTCATTTTACCCCTATCTACATGTACAAATTACCTTGAATAACCTGTACCCCCGCACATTGACTTGGTACCAGTACCCCCTGTATATAGCTTGTTATTGTTATTTTATTGTGTTTTTTGTTTGTTTTTTTAGTACATATTTTCATAACTATTTCTTCAACTGCGTTGTTGGTTAAGGGCTTGTCAGTAAGAATTTCACGGTAAGGTTGTATTCGGAGCATGTGATCAAAATAAAATTTGATTTGATTTTTATTTAAACCTAAAACCCAAAAAAGGGATGTTGATTACACTTTCTCTTCTCTTCACTCCTCAAACATTACTTTATTAAGAATCACTTCATAGAGACACAATACTTCTCTTCCTCTTTCTCTCGCTTTCTCTTTCTCTGTCTCTCGATCCCTTTCTCCTGAGAACTTTCCTAAGTGTGTGTGTGTAGTGTAGATGAAAGAGTGCAAACTAGCACACAGCTGCTTCATTACTCTCCTTTTCACATTAGCGTTAAGGTGTTATGCCACACACACACACACATGGACACACACACACACACACACATACAGAGAGAGACTGGCGCTTTCATGGATCTCAATAATCCATACAAGTATGTTCATAAAAATCTGATTAAGAGGACAGGGCTCCACCGCTGACAGTTACTGCAAATAAAGTATAGTGGAGAGAAGAGAGGAACTGGTATTTGCCTCACAGTCACACACACACTAGAGTAGGTGTGTGTGTGTGTGTGGGTGGGTGGGTGGGTGGGTGGGTGGGTGCGTGGGTGGGTGGGTGGGTGCGTGCGTGCGTACATACTTGCGCGAGTGTGTGTCACCATAAACACATCATCCAGGCCCCCATCCACTACAGTGCAATTCTAAATCATAGCGTGAGTAATGTGGTACATTACTTTAGGCATACTGCTGTCAGAGAGGAGAGAGAGAGAGGACATTTCCCACACATACAGGATACAGCCATATAAATCAACATGCAGAGGATCAGGTTTGTCTTGTTGATATTTGCTTTGTGATGTTTAATGTCAGTGGTGAATCAGGCACCACATCTCTTTATTGGTAGATTGTGGGAGGCGGCATGTGTGTTTTATAGGAATTAATTGACCGTGCTTTATGTTTGCTTAAAAGCACTTTTAATTACAGAATGTAAGGTTTAATGATGCTTCCATCAAAACTATGTGTTCTCACAACAGATCAGAAAAGATAAACGCCGATTGTTGAGTAGTTGAACAGGGTTGAGTATTCCCTTTGTTCGGCAGGTAGCCTAGTTGTTAGAGCGTTGGACTAGTAACCGAAAGGTTGCTATATTGAATCCCCGGGCTGACAATGTAAAAATCTGTCGTTCTGCCCAGTTAACCCACTGTTCCTAGGCCGTCATTGAAAATAAGAATTTGTTCTTAACTGACTTGTCTAGTTAAATAAAGGTAAAATAAAATTTCATTACGTTTGCATTTGCTGTCGTGCTCTCCTCTCTCTCTCTCTCTATCTCTCTCTCTCTCTCTCTCTCTCTTTCTCTATCTCTCTCTCTCTCTCTCTGTCTCGCTGTCTCGCTGTCTCGCTCTCGCTCTTTCTCACTCTTGCTCTCTCTCCATGACTCGGGGGCAGCGACAGACATTTTCAAAGAGCAGCAAGCGGATGCGGTAGAGCAGATGGACTGACTTATTGATAGGGCCGTCATCGCTAGCCTTTACACATCGCTGTCCAAACGCGACGGGAGCAGAGGAAAATGAGCTCTGACGCCTCAGCCCATCCTTGCCCAACCCCTCGCCCTTCACAGAACAGAAAAGAAGAAGAAGAATAGATGTCTATGAACTGAGGCTTGACTAAACTGTAAAGATGTTGAAGAAATAAGGGCTTTAGATCAATGGCTGCTATACCCACTACCGAAGAATTAGAGCTCGGGGGTGTGAGGCAGGGTGAGGAGGATAATAACAGATGATGTGAGCTCCAGAGGGATTGCCCCTGGTGGGGGGAGGTTAACACGAAGGCCTTCTCTGGCCCCAGACGGCCTCATCAGTGGCCTGGCAGGGGAGGATGTGAGGAGTGATGGCAGTCAAATTCCACGTGACCGTTTAGTCACAGTAATTAGGCTTCTCCAAGCTGCTGATGGTCATTAGTAGCCTACCAAACTTGCTAACTGCCTGGTACTCAGCACTCTATTGTCCCTCTAATCTCTCTGACATCAATGCAAATGTAATCGAAAATCTAATCAAACACTTCATGAGAGGCTATGAGCTCATGTTGTGCAATGTTTCTATAGGCTATGCATTTGCATGAGAAAACAGAGTGATGGCCTCTATTAAAAAGAGGAGGATCTCATCAGCTTTCTATAGGCTAGGCCTACTATATTTATTTCTCAACTTTCCTAATTTTAAGCACATTGCTTCACTTTATAACAGGCGTATAGTCTACCTGGTTGGCATGAAAATGAACCATGGGAAAAACGTCCTCCATTTGCAACATACAGTGCATTCGGAAAGTATTCAGACCCCTTGACTTTTTCCACATTTTGTTACGTTAGTCTTTCACTGAAATTGATGAAATAATTGTTTTCCTTCATCAGTCTACACATAATACCCGATAATGACAAAGCAAAAACAGATTTTTTTTCAAATTTACAAATGTATATATATTTTGTTCACTGGAATATCACATTTACATAAGTATTCAGACCCTTTACTTACTTTGTTGAAGCGCCTTTGGTAGCGATAACAGCCTTGAGTTTTCTTGGGTATGACACTACAAGCTTGGTACACCTTATTTGGAGAGTTTCTCCCCTTCTCTCCAGATCCTCTCAAGCTCTGTCAGGTTGGATAGGGAGCGTCGCTGCACAGCTATTTTCAGATCTCTCCAGAGATGTTCGATCTGGTTCAAGTCCGGCTGGGCCACACAAGGACATTCAGAGACTTGTCCTGAAGCCACTCCTGCATTGTCTTGGCTGTGTGCTTAGGGTCATTATCCTGTTGGAAGGTTAACCTTAGCCCCAGTTTGAGATCCTGAGCGCTCTGGAGCAGGTTTTCATCAAGGATCTCTCTGTACTTTGCTCTGTTCATCTTTCCCTCTATCATGACTAGTCTCCCAGTCCCTGCCACTGAAAAACATCCCCACAGCATGATGTTGCCACCACCATGCTTCACCGTAGGGATGGTGCCAGGTTTCCTCCAGACATGATGCTTGGCATTCAGGCCAAAGAGTTCAAACCTTGGTTTTACCAGACCAGAGAATCTTGTTTCTCACTCCTGTATTGAGTGATTCACTGGTATTTCCTGTTTTAGTTTTTGCTTGTAAGCAGGAATCAGGAGGATATAATGATGGTCAGATTTGCCAAATGGAGGGCGAGGGAGAGCTTTGTACTCGTCTCTGTGTGTGGAGTAAAAGTGGTCTAGAGTTTTTTTTTTCTTTGTCTGCTTGCACATGTGACGTGCTGGTAAAAATTAGGTAAAACGGATTTAAGTTTACTTGCATCTCCCCGGCCACTAGGAGCGCCTCTTCTGGATAAGCATTTTCTTGTTTGCTTATGGCCTTATACAGCTCGATGAGTGTAGTCTTAGTACCAACATCGGATTATGATGGTAAATAGACAGCTATAAAGACTATAGATGAAACTGTGGTCTACAGCTTATCATGTGGTACTCTATCTCAGACAAGCAGAACCTCAACTACCTTAATATTAGACACTGCGCACCAGCTATTATTGACAAATAGACACACAGCCCCACCCCTCGTCTTACTAGACATAGCTGTTCTGTCCTGCTGATGCACAGAAAACCCAGCCAACTGAATATTATCCGTGTCATCGTTCAGCCAAGACTCAGTGAAACGCAAGATATTACAGTTTTTAATGTCCCGTCAATAGGATAGTCTCAAGCGGAGATTATCCAGTTTATTTTCCAATGATTGCATGCTGGCCAATAGAATGGATGGTCGAGGCTGGTTACCCACTCGCCAACGAATTCTCACATGGCCCCACGATCTCCACCCCCTGTATTTGCATCTTCAACATGCGAATGACGGGGATTTGGGCCTGGTCTCGGAGAAGCAGTATATCCTTTGTGTCGGACACATTAAAGACAAAACCTTTGTCCAGTTCAAGGTGTGTAATTGCTGTTCTGATATCTAGAAGCTCTTTTTGTTCATAAGAGACTGTAGCAGCAAAATTATGTACAAAATAAGTTACAAACGATGTGAAAATACACACAAAATAGCACAGTTGGTTAGTATCCCGTAAAACGGCAGCCATCCCCTCCGGCGCCATTATTAATTGATTGTATCTTGGAGCATTCGCGCTTCTAGCCTACTGCCGGGTGCGCATTGCTACACTTATAATGTGAAGAAATAGCCTAACAGTTTATCAACATTTTAAGCTAAATGTGCTGATCTGTTGCGTGGTTGTATTAAGGTTGTATTAATTTGGAGTCTACGCATCCCACAACTGCCCCAGACTATGTTTGGAATATTTATTTCTCGGTCAGAATAGAATAGGTCAAATTATTTACTATGAGGAATAGTAGATGGACATAGGCTAATGCTTTTGCTGTTAGTTAGGCCTACTCATCCTGTTGGCTGACAAAGTAAATGTGGACAGTTCTTCCAATATCTTCAGTATGCGCCTTGGAATTAGATAAGACACGTATTGTTCCATCCCCCATGTGTCTGTCTTCACTTGTAGCCTGTGAGAAAGACCCAATCACGTGACGGGCATTGGCTAATAAGAATTGAGCTGCTGTATCTGAGTGAGAAATGGGAATTATAATTATTATATTCAGCCCAAGGGCACAACAAGCACAGGCTGCGAAAGGCATGGATTTTTTAGGGGGCATTATGGCCACACAAAGGGGATGCTGCCGGGAAATTTGAGGCATTATCAAGTGCTTGTCAAATTGTGAATGAGAGACTGATGAAGTGTGTACAGCCTTTCAAGCCACTTTCTTTTTACAAGTCATCATTAGAGTCACATTATGCAGCCATAGAATGTATTGCAAATGTTAACATATAGCCTAATGTTTGTATCACAACTAAAGTTGCATAAATAACTCTAAATTGAACATATAGGAGGACTAGTTTTCTGTTAACCCCTCAACACAGAAAACCCGCATGTGCGTACTCCCTCAAATTGTTTGGAGAAAATATCCTTTCCATTTTGTTCAGCTATGTTCAATTGGATTCTTCAAACTATAAAATAATGGCACAGAATTTTAAGCAAATCTTGTCTGCTAAATAAACTAGTGTAGTGAGTCCTATTGACTGACCCTGAGTGAGACATGGAGGTTAGAAAGTTGGTGAGAGAGAGAGGCAGGCAGGCAGTCATTGAAAAGCAATCGCCATGGAAATAACAAAAGAACACAAGAGAATCCTAGGAGACCCAACCTGTACTTGATGAAACCTTACCTCTGCACTTCACAGTGCTAAGAAGCTATTCAGGGCATAGTCCCTAGTCAACACAGAGACACACACACACACACACATCTAGTCCCCAGTCCTCCCTTCTACCTCTCTGAATAATTCATTTCTGCAGACGCAATTACTCGCTACACTAATACCAGGAACGATAGGAGCGGCTGCGTCCGGCGGTGTGAGAACATTAAAACAGCATAGCACTCACACGCATTTCCGACATGCAAACACAGAGGCCAACCACAGGACCCCGTCCCTCCCCCCGCCACAGCACCAACACGCCGTTGTCTGGTTTATTTATCGTCACATTTATCTACCCACCGTGCACCGTGGCTGTGTGTGCTTACAGCCGAGAGCGACATGTCGGCACCCGGACGCCACAGGCCAAGATTGCATTTCCCCTTCACTCCTGTGATGAATAAGTAAATGTCACGCCTCAGTAGCCACGCCGGCTGGCTACTGCTGTGCATACCAGGCCTTAAACACAGAGGTAGCCCTGATGATGTCACGAGAAGAAATGTATTCACCTGTTGAGTTGGTTTAGGTTTTAAGCTTCAGTATGCTGTGCTTATTGCTATTGCTTTAAAGTGGTTGCCCACTTTGTTGTCCCAAGTAAAGCTGTGTGTGTGTTTGCCCACTTTGTTGTCCTGAGTAAAACTGTGTGTGTGTTTGCACACTTTGTTGTCCTGAGTAAAACTGTGTGTGTGTTTGCACACTTTGTTGTCCTGAGTAAAACTGTGTATGTGTTTGCCCACTTTGTTGTCCTGAGTAAAACTGTGTGTGTGTGTTTGCACACTTTGTTGTCCTGAGTAAAACTGTGTGTGTGTTTGCACACTTTGTTGTCCTGAGTAAAGCTGTGCGTGTGTTTGCGTGTGAATGCGTGCGTGCGTTATTTCCTTTTGTGTTCCCACGTCACATCCATTCATTTCAACCCTCGCCCCGCCTCACTAATAGCTCCGTCCAACCCCCATACTGTATGTTAGCTCTAATATTATGGTCAGCATTATTTCCATTCTCTCTAGAACACAGACTCCAGAGATTTCATAAGAGAGCCCCTTGCATACAAATAGAATATATTATTCTATTTATAGGACCCCAATATTCCCCTACTACTAGAATCAGGCTTGGACACCCTGACTCTCTTCCAATATCTATACTAGCTTACTTAGCATGAAGCAACATGATGTGTTGGTCATGCATTCTAAGTAGTATGCAAGTACAGACATTTAACCCTAGCCCTCATCTAAATAGGCTTTGATAGGCTCGATTACAGGCATATTTTCTTACAGCCGCATCATAAACCATGCTTCATATTTATATCATGAACATAACACACAGCCAATTAACCCTAAGTGCATGCTTATACCATTAGTCCCTATAGAACTATAGAGTGTGCATCCCAAATGGCACCCTGTTCCCTATACCATACTCTACTTTTGACCAGAGCCCATCATAAGAAGTGAACTAAATAGGGAATAGGGTGCCATTTGGGACGTGCGGCGTTTTCACATGAAGAACAAATGGGCGTTAAAGGAACATAATGATTAGATGATTCTCCATGGTGACTGTTATGTTCTGTAGTTCTGGATCACACCAGTGTAATTAAGCAGTACATTAAAACCCATCTTATGATCATATCACAGTTGTCACTGATCCATTAGGAGCCATGTCTGCCAAGCAATGAGAATCTTAATTGTGCAATTAATTACAGTCCTTCTGAATGATGTGACAGTGGGATTGATGTTTCGTGCCCAGAGAGAGAGTTTTTCTTCTGCTGGTCCCTATCAAAGGGCTCCCCACAATGTTTTGTACCACTAAACTCAAATACAAACTGTAATGGCTGCAATCACAGTCGTCCCATAACCCTAACCCTTTAAATGCGTATTGAAATAAAAGGATGCTGGGTTGGGTCCCTGATATGTCTCTGTAACCAAACAAGCATGACATTGTTTTTCTTTCCCAAACCACGCCAATGAACCTTTCTTGAACAATTTCCAATGTGTCCAATTATCCTCCGCAGATGATATCTCTTGGTTTTTTCCAATCACCCCACAATCTAGACAAAACAATTGATAAAACAAAACGAGATATGTCTCTGTGCTTTTTTGAAGTGTCTGTGTGGTACAGTGTTGTTGTGAATGGGCTCCTATACATATTCAAATCAAGTCAGCCTTCCAACCGTGTTGCTAAATAATGAGTGTTTTAATTTATCTCTGGATGAGAGATGAGACACTTAAGGTGTTGACTCTGTGGTCTGGGCTCCTTCCCTTTTTCTAACAGGGAATAAAGTAACACATTCACAGAGTTCCTGAGTGATCTAACCTTAAAAAAGACCAGCTGTACAGGAATCATTTCTCATCATCATGCAGTAATGAGAGTAATGTTACATGTATCCTGGAAGTGATCAACCCCTGGCTTAACTTCTGAGAACTTTTTTTTATTTCCAGTACAAGTGAAAAGATTAGTCACAAACACAGAAAAAAGAAAAGCATTTGAAGGAAGTGGTGCAGAACGACATAGGAACTGACAACCCTCAATTTGATCATAAGTGCAGCCATTACTCTCTATTGTAAGTTGTGTTGACCTTCTCAAAGTATAGAGCTGTCTCTCTCTCTCTCTCTCTCTCTCTCTCTCTCTCTCTCTCTCTCTCTCTCTCTCTCTCTCTCAATGACTTGTACAGTAGTTGGGGGGGCTGATGGTAGCAATTCCATTGCCACTATTTCAGTGCTATCATTTAAGAATCAGAGGAACACAGAAAGGATTTGGGTCATTTGGGGTTCTCTCTCTGTTTCTCCCCCCTCTCTTTAACTATCTCTCCACCTCTCTTTTTCTCACTTCAATTTCATTTCATTTTAAGGGCTTTATTGGCATAATAAACAAAAGTGAAATAAACAATACAACATTTACAGTGAACATTAGTCACAAAAGTTCCAAAAGAATAAATACATTTGAAATGTCATATTATGTATATATACAGTGTTGTAATGATGTGCAAATGGTTAAAGGGAATATAAATAAACATAAATATGGGTTGTATTTACAATAGTGTTTGTTCTTCACTAGTTGCCATTTTCTTGTGACAACTGGTCACAAATATTGCTGCTGTGATGGCAAACTGTGGTATTTCACCCAATAGATATGGGAGTTTATCAAAATTGGATTTGTTTTTAAATTCTTTGTGGGTCTATGTAATCTGAGGGAAATATGTGTCTCTAATATGGTCATACATTTGGTAGGAGGTTAGGAAGTGCAGCTCAATTTCCACCTCATTTTGTGGGCAGTGTGCACATAGCCTGTCTTCTCTTGAGAGCCAGGTCTGCCTTTGGCGGCCTTTCTCAATAGCAAGGCTATGCTCACTGAGTCTGTAAATAGTCAAATATTTCCTTCATTTTGGGTCAGTCACAGTGGTCAGGTATTCTGCCACTGTGTACTCTCTGTTTAGGGCCAAATAGCATTCTAGTTTGTAAATTCTTTCCAATGTGTTGTTTCTCATGATTTCGTTGGGTCTAATATTGTTGCTGTCCTGGGGCTCTGTGGGGTATGTTTGTGTTTGTGAACAGAGCCCCAGGACCAGCTTGCTTAGGGGGCTCTTCCCCAGGTTAATTTCTCTGTAGGTGATGGCTTAGTTAAAGAAGGTTAGGGAATCACTTCCTTTTAGGTAGTTGTAGAATTTAATGTCTCTTTTCAGATTTTTTATTATTAGCGGGTTTTGGCCTAATTCTGCTTTGCATGCATTATTTGGGGTTTTACATTGTACACAGAGAATATGGGTTTGTCCCATTTTGTGAATTCTTGGTTGGCGAGCAGACACCAGACCTCACAACCATAAAGGGCAATGGGTTCTATAATTGATGCAAGTATAGAAGGCCCTTCTTGCCTTGTCTCTCAGATCGTTCACAGCTTCGTGGAAGTTGCCTGTGGCGCTGATGTTTAGGCCGAGGTATGTATTGTTTTTTGTGTGCTCTAGGGCAACGGTGTCTAGATGGAATTTGTATTCATGGTCCTGGCAACTGGCCATTTTTTGGAACACCAATATTTTGTCTTACTGAGATTTACTGCCAGAGCCCAGGTCTGACAATCTGTGCAGAAGATCTAGGTGCTGCTGTAGGCCCTCCTTGGTTGTGGACAGAAGATCATCAGCAAACAGTAGACATTTGACTTCAGATTCTAGAAGGGTGAGGCTGGGTGCTGCAGACTGTTTTCGTGCCATTGCCAATTCGCTGATATATATGTTGAAGAGGGTGGGGCTTAAGCTCTATCCCTGTCTCATCCCCCGGCCCTGTGGAAAGAAATAAATATGTGTGTTTTTTGCCAATTTTAACCGCACACTTGTTGTTTGTGTACATGGATTTTATAATGTAGTATGTTTTTCCCCAACACTACTTTCCATCAATTTGTATAGCAGACCCTCATGCTAAATTGAGTCTAAAGCTGTTTTTGAAATCAACAAAGCATGAGAAGACTTTGCAGGGATCCGTTGCTCCTGTGTGAGGTGCTGGGGCTACAGTTGAGGGTGATGGCCTTCAGGGTCCTGGCAAAAATTAGGATCGCTTTCTTGTAGAGTTGGCTGGGGACTTTCTTGTAGATGTGGCTGGGGACCCTAGTCTGTCCTCTGACAACAGCTCCAGGGCATGCCTAGTGTTTGGGCACCAGAGTTTAGTCACTTTGTGTTTGGGAAAAAGTTGATCCTCTGGAATGTATTTGCCATTTTATTCAATGAGGAACACAATCTCTGGATTTTGTGTGTCCCCAGTGGATGTGTGTGTGTGTGGGGGGGTTGTCAGGAGGGCTTTTGGGGGAGCTGACAGGAGGGCTGTTAGGAGGGGGTGGGGTCTGTTGGGTTGGTGGGTCCTGTGTTGTCTGGCCCGTTGTGGTCCGAGTCTGAGGTGGGCTGTTCTGCTGGCTTGTCTGGGAGAGTGTCCTGCTCTCTGTCACTCCTCAGTTTTCTAATCCTCGTCCTTCAGTGTCATGTGTGTCTCTTTAAGTTATCTCCCCTCAGTCCATAGAGCAGCCAGCTCTCTCAGACAGCCGTCCATCTCCACCTTCTGCCCTCCGGGTCTTGTTGTGTGTCATGTTGTGCTGGTCTGTTTTGTGGGTTTGTTCTGTCTAGATTGGGTGGGGTCTCTGAACTCCACCATGTCTCTCTCCAGCTCTGTGAATTTATCCCTCTCAATGATGGAGTTAGCAGTGCAGTTGTGGGACCTGGGTGTGTTCAGTGCTGGGGGTTTGACTATCCTCGTCTGCAGGACAGTTTGAACAGGTGTGATCAGACTCACTCAGGATGGGAGAGTTGTCAGAGAGAGAGATATTTTCCTGCTATGCTCTCTCTTTAATCCCGTAAAAGTCCTGCTGGAACTGCATGAGGATGCCCTGCACCATTACTGTCCCAGACTTGTACACATTGACAGAGATTGTTTCAATTTCCTCAATGTCTAGTATTCTAGTTTTCACCCAGGGCTCTCCTGCCATTGTTCGGCTCACATCTGACTCAGGGGCGGAAATCCCGGGGGGGACGGGGGGGACACGACCCCCCCATCCTGGGAAAAATATGATTTGTCCCCCCCAATATATCACTGAAACATAATTATGTAATTTAAATAATATTAATAATACACAATGAAAGCAATTGTGCTGATTATAGACACTTAATAGCGTGTTTTTAAGTTTCAAAAGATTGCAACCCCCCCACCCTTTGCCTCACAATGGTTCGATCCACTGCCAGTTCCTTAGCTTGCTACGTAACTGACATGAGGTTAATCCAGTCAATCGCGCACACACACTAGCTGAATATGCAGAGCTAGCGCGCAAATATTAACTATTAAGCTAGCTAGTACCTATTCCATTTATGTGGCGTCGTCAAAGATGGAATCAGCATGCAGATGATGTAAGTTAGTGCTTCAAAGTCCCTGTGATAAGGTTAGCGATAAACTGAAATCCAAGTGAACTTTTATTTATTTATTTTATTTCACCTTTATTTAACCCGGGTAGCAAAGATTATAGCAAACACCACTGAAACTGAATTGGTGCTCGCTAGCTTTGCAAATTCAGCTATTGTTGGAAGCCAGCCAATATGAAACAAACTATTAAAATTGCAAAAGGTTGCAGCATATGTTGTGTAAATGGTGAACTCATACAGCTGTCAACTCTTGTCATTTTAATCCGTTTCACATTTGCTAGCTACCTTTTAGATCAAAGCCCAAATAGAATGATTGAAGATGATAGAAGCCCATCTCCTACTGTAAATAACCTACACAATGTGTGTGTAGCCAGCCAGCCAGCCAGGTAGAAAAATGGCAGAAAAATAAAAGATGGACATCAGAGTATTTTTCAATACACCAAAACGCATAGTAAGAACCCTAGTAGCCTAATATCTCAAAGACTAGTTGATAAAATGTTCATAAGAAAGAAATGAAATTCTAATGGAAATGTTTCACAATGATGTCATTAGGCAGAGCAGGCAACAGATGGCACACAGACAGCAGAGTTGGGGACAGATATGCAAGGACAGACTGGCAGAGACAAGGAGTCTCAGGTAAGTTTGTTGAGTCTTTGTTTGGCAACATTATGAAAGGTTCTCAATTTTTTTGACTTGTAAAATAGGAACATAATTGGAAAATGCCATGGATACCCCCACTCTCAACTTAAACTGGTGACTGAACTAGGATTTGTTAAAGGCAATGGTATTGCTGTTGTGATTAGTTGTGTAGTTTTGGGTACCGGTAGTTAGGAGTACGGCAAACACCTTATTTCCTTGGTTCCTCAATATACATTTACCATATTACAATGTAGGCTATGTGTTACAGCACTACTTTTGGTGTCCCCCTCAGGAATTGCTCTTGAGAAAATGTCATGTAATTGTCCCCTCCAAAGTTGATATCAGATTTTCGCCAATGATCTGACTTCACACTTCACACCGCCAGATCTGTTCTGTTCTAGCAGCTTGGTAGCTTAGTATACTTATTTACTTAGCTTTATATAACACAATTACCTAGAGATTGTTTTTTTTAACTTTTTGGCTTCAGAAGTAGCTTCAGACTGAATATTACTTACTCAGTTTTGTGTTGGTTGGTATTTCCAGGTTCTGCTGTGTTTCTTCTTCAGGTTTTGGTTTTTTCTTGAAAGTCCTTGGTAGTAACAGTCAATTCAGTTAATTTTGTCCAAAATCAAGGTTTTAGGTGTGGAATTGTGATTTGGATTGAAGGTTTTGATGTTGAGATTATTATCCTGTATAAGTCCTTCTAAAAAATTCTAGTTTATCTACATTTATCCAACTCTAATTTTATCTCCTCTCTCCCTCTCTCTTTAAGTCTCTCTCCCCCTCTCTTTAAGTCTCTCTCCCCCTCTCTTTAAGTCTCTCTCTCCCTCTCTTTAAGTCTCTCTCCCCCTCTCTTTAAGTCTCTCTCCCCCTCTCTTTAAGTCTCTCTCCCCCTCTCTTTAAGTCTCTCTCTCTCTCCCCCTCTCTTTAAGTCTCTCTCCCCCTCTCTTTAAGTCTCTCTCCCTCTCTCTTTAAGTCTCTCTCCCTCTCTCTTTAAGTCTCTCTCCCTCTCTCTTTAAGTCTCTCTCCCCCTCTCTTTAAGTCTCTCTCTCCCCTCTCTTTAAGTCTCTCT